>NC_041394.2:335226372-335526372 GCF_900747795.2 Erpetoichthys calabaricus
ACTATTTTTACTGGCGGTGGCTCAGGGGAGGGAGTTTTTATTCCTCGCATCCCCGTTATACCCTCTGATCTCCCATTTCAATTCAAACGCCTCCAATTTCCAGTAAGGCTCTGATTCGCAATGACAATTAATAAGTCTCAGGGACAGACCCTACAAAAGGTTGGCATTGATTTGAGGCAAGATTGCTTTTCACATGGCCAACTATACGTTGCATACTCAAGAGTAAGCTCGGCGCACAGCTTGGTCATATTACAACCAGAGGGGCGAACTGACAACGTGGTATACAATGAGATCCTTAACAAATAATTATTGGTACATTTTCCCTCAGTTTATTACTTAAAATTTTAAAGCAGTACTTCGCCGCTGCGAAGCGCGAGTATTTTGCTAGTTATTAATTATGTTATTATATTATTAATTAATTAAACAAATGAAAAAGCCATCTGCTCTATGAAATATACAATAAGGAATGGTGGGTACCAGTTACTTGTGTCAGTTTTCACTTATTTCATGGAAAATTGTGATTCTCTTTTAAATAGTGGAAGCATACCTATATTTTTGTTCACATCTACATGTCACAGGTTAGTTTTGGGAATATGACAGTGAGCTGTCTTGCTTCAGTGGCCTGTATAATCCCTGGATTTCTCTCTATCAAGCTTCTTAGAGATGTGGTGGAAAGGGCCATTTACAACAAGAGTTTGAAGTAACAGTGCAATATAATCATTTCCACATTGTACAACATTTCTGAACAATGTATCCAGCTTCTGGTAGACTCATTGCCCAGATGAATTTATGAATTGCAAAAGAGGAAAAACATGCCACTAGTTATCTAAGGCTGCACAGTATGCAGTATGCACTTAATGAAATAATGGAACCCTAAAATACAGAACCAAAGTAAAGCTCCACCAAAAGGCCATACTGAGGTTAACTGAAGATTAAAAGCATACATCCCAAATTAGAAAGGCTATAGGGGAATTGAGATTGGGAAACATGGCCGTTCCATCCATTAGAATATTCTCCATGTTTTGCTCACAGAGTGGTTAAGCATATTTATATTTTATATGGAAAACTAGTACACCTACTCAGGCATTTACTTATTTGGCTGACGCATTTATCCAAGGTGACTTACAAAATTTATGATACAATTGGTTCCATTTCTTTTGGTTTTCCAGTTGGAGCAGTGACTTGCTCAGGGTCACACAATGGGATTTGAACCCACAACATCAGAGTTTGTAGTCCAAAGCTTTAATCGATACACCATACTGCCCAACCCTAAAATATTAGTTTGCAAAGGTGACAGTTTTTTTTTTTCTGATGAGAGTAGCACACGAAATACCTGTTATGTCAGAAGACTGGGTAGCATGTATACAGTGCTTATGAAGGGAAGCTCTACAAATAGTAGGCAAAAGGATGAAGGAAAACATTATTTCTACAGCTAAAGAGTCTGATCTGACTAAAAACATGGTAGGAAGTGACTTATCTTAAATTCTGAAGACAAGGTGGTGCTGCTAAATTGTGAAAGGTCTTTTCAAGCCTTTTATGTATGGCTGTAATTATGCTGGAGAGCTTAGGAAAAGATAGATGAAGTAAACAGCAGCCATTACAGAAATAATGCACAAGATGAACAAGAGCCTAAGTATGAGAAGGTGATCTTTAAAGGCACTTCAAGAAAATAGAAGATTGGAGATGTAATGTAAACCAGTTAATGGATGAATCTGGATTTACAGGATTACCGCGCCTCCTTAATGGTGTAAACTGTGGAATTTAGGAAGTTTAATATTTGTAGTTGTTTAAAAACAAATATAATGAATGCGTTGAACTGTGTAAGACACTTGAGGGTGCTGTTGTCTTGTTAAACCCAACAGACAAACGCTCGACACAGGGTAAAAACCACCAAGAAGATCTTTAATGATTTTCCTTCTTGAAACAGTACCCAAAAGCACCTGCACCACCATACACAGGCAAAACACCAATAATCAGCACACAAATCTCTCCTCCACTCCACCCACCAAGCTCTGTCCTACTCCTTTCCAACTCTAGCTTGCCTGGTGAGTCTCCACCAGTCCTTTAAATAGTCTCCTCTAAATAGTGCTCCTGTCCTTCTGGGCACGTGACTCATCTACACTACCAGGTCAGATGGAGACTTGTGGATTTCTTCAGCCTGGAAGTACTTCTGTGGTTCTGTCCCCATGACTCGGGAGTACTTCTGGGCTATATGGAAAGTACAGATTTTTGAGCCTCCCTGCAGCGTCTCCTGGTGGCACCGACGGCACCCAGCAGGGCTGTGAAGCCGAACTCCAACTCCCATGGTGCCCTGCGGGAATCTGGGGTGCAGGGGCATCTCCATCTGGTGTTCTGGGGGAGGCAGTGTCCCTCTGTAATTGCTTTCCCCCACATTTCTCCTTTCTGGGTGTCCCAGCCGGGTTGACCAACCGGTCATCCGCCACAACTGTGAATTGTGGAATGGTAAATAGATACAGTAACTGGTCGTATTTGGACATAATATAATAACAACTAGAGGACCCTTTGCTGTATCAAGTCATGTGATCAGAACGGGGGAAACCTGACAGTTTGTTGTTGTTCCTTAAAAGAAACATGACCCCACATGCATCATGCAAGTCGTTGAACAGACTAATGTGAAGGTGCTTAGGACAGCATGTCATGTACAGTATGGACTAGGAGGATTGTCTTTTCTATGATTAGTGCAGATGGAACTGGACAGCAATCATGAGAGCATTGTAACAATAAGGGAGAATCTAAGCCAATGATATAACAGATTTTTGCAAAATATATAAGTTGTATATTCAAGAGCAACAGGAGACCACACCATATCTGCAAGTTTGTATACATTATTAATCTGTATTTCTATGTATTGTATGAATTATTTTTAATGTTATAACAACAGTTCTATTTTAGATCTCAGTTTTTCTTCATGGACTCCATAATCTTGTGTTTGTTTTTCTTGGTATAGCCTTATTAGTTATTGTTGTTATTTTCATTGCCTGTCTATGGACTTTCTTGTGTATATTGAGTTCAAGTTTGATTTTTGGTAAACTTATTGTGCTTTGGAATTTCAATTTTGTGTTGACAACTTTTGACCTTTGTCTATTTTTTATTTATTTAAATATGTTTATTTTTCATTTCGTAATTAACCCCCCCTTGCACTTGTGGCCTGTCGTTTCTATCTCTGATAGTACAATCACGCACCACATACCTAAGTTGGCATTGCGCTAAGAAGAGTTAGCTTAACTTTTTGATAGTTAATACAAGTTATGATGCATTTGCTAAATATTTTGGTTAAGGTTAAAGATGAAGCCATGTTAAAAAAAACATGTTGGAGCAAAAAATTGACATTAAAAGCCTAAATAAGAGAGTCTATCCAACAGAACTTCCAGCCAAGAATAGCATCTATATAGGTGTAGCAGTGTAGTACAGATAGCATCACAGGCCAAAAATGTACAGTTGATGCAGAGTTAGTAGGAATCTTTTTGAACAATAAAAAATGTTATCATGTGTAACAGAAACATGTAAATATCAAAACATCAACATAAATACTGAACGGTAGGAAAGGCATGTCTAGTGTCCACTGCTGTATTGATGCCGATTTAGTACGTGTCCTTGGTATGATATGTTTTGAGACAGTGTTTTTTTGCCCAGTTTCGTTATATTTTTCTGTTACCTGCACGTGACAGGGTAGAATGTCAGTGCCTGAACCGCACGATCAATGGGCCGTTGTGTTATTTAAGGCTACCGCTGCACAAGGCTTGTGACTTCCATATTTCCCATGACACTAACGACAGTTGCTGCATTGTAAACAGTATTTAGGAAGCTAATAATTAATAATTAATTCTTTGCAATTATATAGCACTTTATCTCACTACTCAAAGCACTCAGCAATTGCAGGTCAAGGGCCCAATAGAGCAGAGTCCCTATTGGCATTTACGGGACTCAAACCGGCAACCTTCCGATTGCCAGTACAGATCCCTAGCCTCAGAGCCACCACTCCGCCAAAGTATTTCTTATTCTTCTTGATCACAATAATTTTGACGTTTTGCCATGCAACGTTTTTGCACCATGCTGCAGTGTTACGCGACTGAAGCCACCAGGTACATCACAACAGTTTGGTCATAAACGTGACATATGCATTAGTTTCAGTATCTGTGTCAACCTCTGATGACCAATTCACATTGCCATCACTGTCACTTGACTCAACTAATTGTTCAATTTTAGTTTGTTTTAAAACTTGCTTTATAGCTTCTCATTTCCACTCTATTTTGTTTGTTCGTTAAAGATTCTTTCTCACTTATGAATATTGGTGAGTTACATTAGAGTGGCAAAACACATAGAAATATTTATTATTTTTTGGCACATAATGTTGTTCTATTCACTAGGTGGCCCAAGAGTCATTTGGGCTTAAAACTATAAAGCAAATCATTACACATTACTCTGAGTTAGACTCAGATTTAACTGTAATATCATAGAATTCTGAGCCCAAGTGACACTTGGGGTTAACACCAAAGAGGATAAGGATTTCTTCATGTCTTGTTCTTTTGTAAGTTTAGTTTTGCTTTTACCAATTTTTAAAACATGTTGAACTGTGCTGTAGAAATACATATTGTTGTTTTTGCATGCCTTGGGCCTAGCATTCTTAAATTTGCTTTTATATTATTTTTAGGTTAAAAAAGTTAAACTTTCAGTTATGCTAAACTTGGTGTTTCTACTTTTAGCACCTACCTAGGGTTTATCCATTTAAACCAGACTTACCGAGTAAAATGATATAAACAAGGTTTATCATTTTGCTTCCTGCCACTTTGAGCTGCTTTAGCATTGTTAATCTCGGTACCACTCAGACTATTTCAACCCACTGTATCTGTGTGTGGAATCACAGCTATACAGCAGCTGATCAGAAAGAGGATTATCAGGATACAGCATCTAGCACATGTTGGCTCAGCCATACGCACTGTTTTTTTGAACTGTACCCATACGATAAATGCTTCAGAGCATTTCCTGTCATGACCTGGAGGTTCAGAAGTAGTTTCATCGAGCTCTAAATGTACTCAATCAGTTCTCAAGTGCTCCCAGTAGAACTGTTTAGAATTATAAGTACAATTACCTCACTGTAAACTTGCACTGCAGTTGTAATATTGCACAACCTGGGCAACTTATGTTTACATATTGTATATTTTTCTTTTTTTTTTTAATTGTATTATTATTATTGTTGTTATTGTTGTTGTTGTTGTTATTTTATCATTTTATAGGAAAATAAGTTTATGAAAGATTTGCAAATTGAATCTCATTGTAGCATACAATAACAATAAAGGAGTCCAATTCAATTAAAAAGATGAGAGCGCGTATTTACATATGATAACGACTGGTTTCTAAATTGACTTAGATTTCCAAGAGCTATCTTCTTGGAGCTCTTGATATAATTTTTAAGATGAAATGCAGTAAAGTATGTATCTTAGTTTATACAGATACATTTTTAACTTCATAATTATGTGATTTCTGAAGTTAATTGGTTGGACCAGATCTTATTTGGGAAATGAATACATGTGCATTCACAACTTTTTACTCCAGTACATAAAATCCAAATGAAAATCCATTTTAATTCCACATTGTAGTGTGACAAAACAGAACAAACAAAGGAGTTGAATATTTTTGCAAGGCACTCTGCTATGTTGTTTTGTGGATTCCTTCAGTATAACCATGCAAATCATCTTTCATGTTGGCCTTACAGAAGTGTAAACTAGTTAAAGTAGTTATTTTAAACCACAAATTGTCAAAGAACAACCTGCTTCCTAAAAAATATAGTTTTCAGCACATTCATACTGCCATTGTACTAAATTGCTCTTTTTACATCTGACATTACCTCACAAGCACATGAATGTAGTAGGCATGATCTGGAATGTGGTAGATGTAACTGTCAGTTGTTTTCCAAGGAAAAGTAGTTGCAGAACTTGCAGATGATTGCTTCCTCTCAGCCACCCTTCTTTAATGTTCTACAGAGCTCTGTTCATGGCTAACTGTTAACTCCAATGATTTCATATGTAGCACTTCTTTAATCCCATTACTACTCTTTATAAAATCTGAATTTTAGTTTCTAAAGATGTTGCATTATGTTTTTGTGATGTACTGGACAAAATTTATTTCTTTATAAAAAAAATATAATATAGCTGCAATACAAATGGAATTACTAAGCACTCAAATGTTTCTGTTCTGCAGTACACATAATAATAATGACATAAGATTATTTGGTACAAACAAAAGTCACACAGTGACTACCACAGCACTGTACTGTGTAATGGATAAGTGCTTGAAATTGCTCTAATACCATAGCATATTTTGATACCAACTTTGGTATATAAGAGCTTCATTCTTAGATGATGTATTAATGAATATTACTGTTATGTGACTATATTGTGCCCCAAATCCCAGACACAACATCACTCCACACAAGTCCAAGGTTCAAAAGTTGCTTTATTTAAAGAAATAACTTTAGACATGTTTTTTCCACAATAAACAAAATGGTTTTCTTCTTTCTCCTCCACTCTTTCCTGGCAAACTTTGTCTTCTTTCTCTCCTTACTACGGTTTCCCTACAACTGGAAGTACTGCTGTTGCCAATCTATTGTCTCTGGGATACACTTCTGGGTCAGGTGAAACCTTGGTAGGACAGGGGATCCTATTCCCAACAGATCTTTCCGGTGGCACCCAAGGAACCCAACAGGACAGTCCATTGAAAACAACAACTTCCATGATGCTCTACACATGTCTGAAAGGGGGCCCGCCAAGATGAATACTAACACCCAATGTATTGGGAGACCATATGATCATAGGAGTCATTCTCCAAGTGTTCTTCACTTACTTTGGCTTCTCTAGTGGAAAAGGGAGCAATGACTGTTTTGGTCAGGATGCCCATCTATCCTGACTGTCCATCAAATATGATGGCCTCCTGGCAAGGTAAGGGAACATTATCTATTTCAGCTTGGATACCAGTACATTGATGTATTTCAAGGCCCTATTTTGTCCTTTAAGAAATGACTCACTTCCACTCGCCCTGTCAAACCTGCAGTACAAAGTCACCTCTTCACAGCACAAACTGAGACTTGCTTTTATTGATCTACACTGTTAAGCTGTGCTTGAAGTTGTTTTGCTGTGAAGCACCTATCATGCCAGCTGATGACCCTCCGAAACTTGTCTTCTGATTGGGTTGTAACTTTGGATCTACCAGATCTCTTCCTATCAGAATTTCTTCCAGTTTCCAATTGCCTTTGGATCGTGTAGGACCCCACTGTACTCACTAACACTAGGATTTTTTTTGCAGTTTCCCTAAATGAAAGGCGTGTGCTTCTTAGGTAATAATGCTCTATCTCATTTCATTCATTAATTGCTGTTATTGTCCAAGTAGTACCTCAGAAGGTGTAGTAACAGTCTGTTCCAACTCTACATTAAAACAGACAGAGGGTTTTTAAATAATCAAAAGAACATAGGACACCTGTGCAAATTGTTTGCTTCAACTTGCAAGGCTTAATTTACTGTAATTGCTGCAGAACTTCTTTAGATTGAAAACTCTTAGTTTTTCGTTAGAGAAGGCCCATTTGTAATATTCTGAAATTTCATTTTTTCAGTTTTTGCCAACCTAAACTTTACATTTAAACTCTGGCAGTTTACTGCTTACCTTTTCACTATTTTAGATCATTCATTGGATTTCAACTGATTAAATCTGAAGAAAAACTGGAAAAGTGAGGTGTTCTAAAACGTTTGACCCGTAGTGCATGCATACAGTGAGAGAGAGAGGAATTAGAAGAAGGAATTAGCTGAAATTATTGTATATTTACAACTTTGATGTGAGGCCAAGTGTACATTAACAGACTAGCTGAAGGATGTGATGAGTCAGAAGCTGGTACTGAACCAAAAAGCTTCTAATTCAACGTTAAATGCCATAAGCACCTAGTTTCTCTGCATGTTATCCATTGGTATATATCACACAGTAAAAGAAATTAGTAATGTCACTTAAATGTAGAAATGTACAGTATCTGTAGTTCAGAGTGTGGCCTAATGTTTAACAATATCTGCAAAGACAGACTTTCATATGACCTCTTAAATTCTTTTCCTCATCAATCACTGCTGTAACAGATCAGAAATGTAAACCTTACAGTACAATATAATTTGTGTGGTTTATATGTTTGGTTTTACATTTGTTGCCAGATAGGCTTGCAGAGGCAGAAAAAAAGTGTGTGTAGTTTAGTTGACAGTAAGTGTCATCACTGGAGACTAGTTTGACAACTAAGGCAGGTCTTCACAGATATATTGTCACCCGCCATCCAGATTTGTTAAGCTCCTTCTCCAGTGACTTCAGGTGCTTTGTCCCTTCATTACTCACCCCACTGTGGTGTACCCTGTAGAAAAGACAGAAATGCAAATTAAACAAACATTGGGATGTAATTTCCCTTGAAGTTCACAGAGTCAAATCTCTTAGTTATATGCCACTCTCACATCACTTTCCCAGAATCCCTAACAGCATAATTGATTGTCTAACAGGACCGTAAGTCAGGTTGGCTCTTAAGGGTGAAGAACACACATGACCTCCTTAATGTCACTGTCAGATCACTGAGTTGATTTCCAGGTCATCAAAGCTGGACTGCTGCTTGTCTTGCCAAGTTCATTTTTCACTTCATTTAAATTGGTTTATGGTTTATTTTTTAAGAGATTTGTGAGTTGAGTATTTTTATTAATTCACTTCAAAACAATGCTGACAGATTTAATGTCCTTCCTTATCAGGATCTGACAGTGCCGTAAAGATTTATTCATGGCAAAAAGATGTCAAGTAAACCCGCAGACAGGGAGAGAATTAAAACTTGTAACCCTTTAATGTGCAACATAAACTAAGCAGGGTAGTTCTACTAACTAATCATGGCACCAGAGCTGATTAGCACATGCAAGTCACAATTTTACTGTACCCTGTGAACATGACAATAAGGACCTGGTAAACCCAGTATTTTTCAGTTGGTATTTTTCATTCATTCTTTACATCCTTTTTCCTCTTCTCACTTGGTTGATTTCACTTTTTTGTATCTCATGTGGCTCAGAAGTGACAGAATGACTGCCATTTTCAGAACCTCATCTGTTCCAGGGATCCTAGTGTCACAAAGCCAATATGTGTCAACTTACTCTGTTTCCTGTTAGAATTGTACAAAATGTTCTATTGACAAGTTCCCTAAGAAATTTGAGTATATGACCTCCTCTAACCAGAACCACTTGACTTTATGTTTAGGGACATTTGTTTAACACTTTACCAACTTATAATGAATATCTTCAAATGTTTTTCCAAAATGAAGTTATCAAGTTTTTGACAGAATAGTCATCGATGGGGACCAACGTTGCACAACAGTAAATAGCACTGGAAACATTCATGAAAAAATTGTACGTTCCTCGCATCACATTATCTACAAGTCAAGTCATCCAGTTGTATTCTCACAACGTGCCAAGCTCATGTAATTTTGCTGAAAAATTATTCAATAAACCAATTCTGGGAGATGATCTTATGAATGAAAATGGAATGTGCTCAAACACAACTGAGCATTTGACTCCCTCTTCATTCAATTGGTCAGGAGTCCTGCCCAGTAACTGTCATGATTTGGGGAGTGTAAGAATTATTTTTTTTTTATCATTTTCCTTGCCATGCTTTATCTCCTGGGACACCTTAGTTTTTGCCCACTGTTGGTTGCTATGGAGCGCAGACCCAGAGGTTGCACAATGAACAACATCAGAATGCCACTTGAAAGATCAGTATTTTAGATGTGTCTGTAAAGGTGCTATTTAGATTTCCTGGTTCATGACGTTTAGCTTCTGTTCCTTACTTTGATTCTTTATTTATGATTGTTGATCAGATGAAAGATAGGATTAATTCTTGGTTTTGACTTCTGGCTTATCTATCCTTTCCTCTCCCAGTTACTTCCATTCATTCTATTTGCTTTTACTAGTTCAAGGCATAACAGTAACTGATTATCCATTGGCTAACATTGTGCTTCATGTGATATCAACATTTCAGAAAGTGCACTGAGAGACATGTAAAGCTAAAGATTGAAAGTTAAAAGAAATTAATAAAAACTTTATCAGAAGAAAATATGTCCCATATATTTTCATATTTGAGATGATTCAACAAGCAGAATGTCATTTCACTCATGCAGTTTTACAAACTCTTGCTTAATAATCCTGGGGTATCCCAGGTGTGGATATATACAGTACACATAATATATTTATTTAAATAAATATTAATGTAATGATGGAAGGCAGGTCCATAATTCCAATGCTGAGAGTTTTCCACTTTCATTTATGGGAGTATTATCCGAAAGTGGTTTATCTAGTAATATATTAATAAAAATATATGTGTTTGGGACATTATAAACAGATAACTTGACATATGGATTATGCGACATGAGTGACATGAGATTTTTTTCATGAATGCTGATATTATGCAGGTGCATCTCAATAGTACTAGGGTGTTGTACCATGTTAGCCATTATGGATGTGGTGAGAAGTCAAGCAAAATGACACCTTTTGTTGGCTAACTAAAAAGATTACAATATGTAAACTTTCGAGGTAACTCTTTTTAGTTAGCCAATAAAAGGTGTAATTCTCATTAGGTGCATCTCAATAAATTAGAAAAGTTAATTTATTTCAGTAATTCAATCAACAAAATGAAAAGAAATAAACATTTGAAATATATAACTTAGTGTGTAATGAATCTATACAATATACGAGTTTCCATCCATCCATCCATTTTCCAACCCGCTGAATCCGAACACAGGGTCACGGGGGTCTGCTGGAGCCAATCCCAGCCAACACAGGGCACAAGGCAGGAACCAATCCTGGGCAGGGTGCCAACCCACTGCAGCAATATACAAGTTTCACTTTTTGAATTGAATTACTTAAATAAATTAACTTTTGAATGATATTCTAATTTATTGAGATGCTTTGGTCCACCATTTGTCTCCATAGAGGACTATTCTACCAGAAACTTAGTGAGTGAAAACATGAGATCAAAATTTTTGGCCTATCATTTCAAACTACATGGGTAAGTAACATATAAAAATATAATTTTCAGGGGGAGCTCTCTGCAAGTAGTGGGTCTTCTCCAGGTCGGCTCCTTATTTGAGGATTGTGGTTCACATGCAGTGTTACTGTAGCTGGTTTGGGACAGGAGTGATTTATTGAAAAGAGACTTGCATAGAACTTTAACATCTCTAACATAACACAACAGTCTATCTTGAAGTAGTCACATGGGATTTAAACACATTGTTTTGTATGTCTTTAATACTCGTATTCATAGAGCCAACAGAAATAAATCCAGAAAGGTCATACAAGACCGATGTTTTCTCACCTCAGTTTTTCCAATTTGCAGTTTGTGTTCCTCAGGGGTTCACACAGAAGATGTACTCCTGAATCTCCCAAGTTATTCTGTCCCAACTCCAGCTTAGTCAGACATGAGTGTTCATCAGAGAGAACTGAGCTGAGAGCCTCACAACACTCATGGGTGAGATGGCAAGACAGCAACCTATGAAAATAAGGAGACAGGAAGTAAAGACACAGAGATTCATTAAAAGTAAGCACTTGAAACAATTCTGACGTCTACACGACAGACTAAAGACAGAAACTTAAAAATCTTGATTCTTTATGAACTGTTGAACTGTGGCCTAAATTTCTCACATGTGATTGAATTATTAGAGATGGGGTCAGTGTGTCTTTAACACTTAGATACATTAATTACTCATAAAAACATCTCTCTCTTTCACAATCACACATTCAGTGCCCACTCACCCCAGTCTGTCCAATTTACAGTTTACATTCCTCAGCCCATTACACAATAGTTGCACTCCTGTATTCTTCAGGTTATTGTATCTCAGCTCCATGTAAGTCAAACATGAGTGTTCAGCAGAGAGGGCTGCAGAGAGAGCTGAACAACATCCAGAGGTCAGACTACACCTGAACAGCCTGCAGAGAGGAGGAGTAAATAGAAACATGAAATGGGAAAGTTAGTGCTATGCAATTAACAATTCTCCTTAGGACATACTGAAAATAAAAAGACCATGCAATCTGACCTAGAATCCTAAACTGTGATTTATGTATCCGTATTTTATTCATTTTCTTTAACATTTGAAATTTTAAAACCGTCAGAAAAAATTATAGAATTATGTCATGCACTCACTTATACACACATGCTCACTGTTTTCTCACCCCAGTTTTTCTAATTTACAGTTTGGGCTCCTTAGCCCATCACATATCTGATCCACTCCTGAATCCTCCAGGTTATTTCCTCCCAGCCACAATTCAGTGAGTCGTGAGTGTTCATCAGAGAGAACTGAGGAAAGAGCTCCACAGCATCCAGAGGTGACCCCACACGAATTAAGCCTGTAGAAATGATGAGAAAAAAGAGATAAAGACACTGAAAGTGAATGAGAGTGAGCACTAGAAGCACCAATGCTCGTCTGACAAATACTGACAAAAAAAAACTCGATCCTAACCTCTCATGTGAGACCGCAGACAGGTTCAAACTCTTCCCATCTTATATAAACTCCAGATTATATTGTATTTTTTTTATTTATAGTTATACTTATAACAATCGATTTACAAAATAAGAAAAAAAAGTTAATTCTTTCTACAGTCTTTAAATTATTCCTTTGGCAATTTAAAGTGATCAATCAATCAACAGATATCTATCTATCTATCTATCTATCTATCTATCTATCTATCTATCTATCTATCTATCTATCTATCTATCTATCTATCTATCTATCTATCTATCTATCTATCTATCTATATAAAACACTGTAAAAATGAAAATAGGTTAATAGAGTGTCTCTAAGTTTGTGTTTTAAACTCATTCATAGAGCAATGAATAACAAATTAATAAAACTGTTTCTCTCTCTCTCTATCACATGCACACATACCCACACATTCAGTGTTTGCTTACCCAAGTTTTTCTAATTTACAGTTTCTGTTCCTCAGTCCCTCACATAGTAGACGCACTCCTGAATCTTGTAGGTTATTGTCATTCAGCTCTAGCTGAGTCAGGTGTGAGTGTTCAGCAGAGAGAACTGAAGAGAGAGCCACACAGCATCCAGAGGTGAGTCCACATGACCACAGGCTGAGATGAGGAGAGAAGAAATGACGGGAGAAAAATAAAAATGTACCAATACAAGCAGTAAATAAAAACTCAATCCTGATTTCTCATGAGACAACATAGGATGATCTGGAGTCATCACATGGAATTTAAACACATTTTTTTTTTCTGTACTTTATACAGGCATATCTATGAGGCCAGTGAAAATAAATGTGTAAAACGTTCTCCTATTTCCTCACCCCAGTTTCAATAATTTGCAGGTACTCCATCCTTTACAGAGTAGATTCACGCCTGAATTATCTAGTTTATTGTTTCCCAGATCTAGCTCAGTCAGTCGTGAGTATTCAGCGGAGAGAACAGAAGAGAGAGCTTCACAACTTCCAGAGGTGAGACCACAGTTAATCAGCCTGTACAGATGAACAGAGAGATGGAGAGTAAGTAAAATGTATTGAATTTGAACACCAGTTATAGATGTCCATGCGACAAAGAAAAATGTATACAGACTGCTCCGAACAGTTCACATCTCAATTAAGAACAGGACTTTATTCTCATTTTTTTTTTACAATCATGCCTAAAACAGTCATCGAAAATCAATTTATAAAACACAATATTTACTCACCTCAGTTTCTCTAATTGACACTTTTGGTTCCTCAAACCCTCACATAACAAATGTACCCCTGAATCCTCCAGGTTATTGTTATTCAGGTACAGTTCAGTCAGATGAGAGTGCTCAGCAGAGAGAACCAAGGAGAGATTCTCACAGCATCTAGAGGTGAGATCACAGCAGGTCATTCTGTAAAGAAGAGAGAGGAGGTGAAAACAGAAGCAGTTACAGTTGTAGATCCAATTTTTCAGTCCCTTTTTAATTTTTGCATTTTCTTTATAAAAACAGACATTTTTGCAGCAGTGGGGGCCATTGAGTCAACCCTCCATACCCTGGAATAACACCAAGAATGCAAAACATGTAAAAAAAAAAATCACACCTTTATTAACAGGAATAAGCTCCTGGGGCCTCATGTATAAGCGATGTGTACACAAAAAAATATGCCTGTTTCCATGCTAACATCGCGATGTATAAAAACTAACCTTAGCATAAAGCCACACATATTCTCATGCCATCTCAAACCAAGTTGTGGGCTTGTTTTGCAAACTGGTGCCACTCAGAATCAAAGTAGTGCTGCTGTTCTTGTATGATTTCCCTTTATTTTTTAGATTCACATCCCTGACACAGCTTTATCAAATACACTGAAATATTGCAAATACACTGAAATATCGCATATCGTTTTTTAGTACCTGTAACCATATAATAGTGCATGGAATGGCCAAACTATTCCAAATACCATAGCTGCTTTAGTGTTGTTACTCTCAGTGCACCAGTATTTTAACCCATTGTATCTGAGTATGGAATCACAACTCTACAACAGCAGATCGGAAAGCTCTATGGCAGATTGTGTCAAGAGCAGAGATAATTATCGGCATATAGCTTCTAGCACACACTGCCTCAGCCATGCGCACAGTCTCTTTGAACCTCTCCCATTCGGCAAATGCTTCAGAGCTTTTCCTGTATGGACCTTGCAGTTGAGAAACAGTTTCATCGCAAGAGCTCTAAACACGCTCAACCAGACCATCAAGTGCTCCCAGTGGAACTGTTTATACTTATAAGTAAAATTAAGTCACTGTCAACTTGCACTACAATTGTAATATTGCACAACCTGATCCACTAATGCTTTCATATTAGATTTTTATTTGTTTTTTATGTATTATTATTATTATTATTATTATTATTATTATTACTAGCCATGTGCGCCCAACTACGTTGCGCGTGTTTAAGTTGTCTGTGAAGGGCTCCCTGTTTAAATGTGGCTGCCAGTCGTGAACTGGGCCCTTTTATCACACAGCATTATCATTTTTTATAAGGGAAACAAAATTACAAAACAAAACCCTTGGACATTGATTCGATAGGAACGGCCTACTCGGAATCACTGTCCGAATTGTAATTATGTGGAGGTGGAGGAGCATTTCTGCTTCTCTCCATTCACATTCCGCCTCGTTTTCACAACGCTGTCGTTTCCTCTCACGATCTCTTCTCAACCTTTCTCCAATCTCGCAGGTTGCTTTGTGGCAATCCAAAGAGTAAGGCAATATGCACGGAGCAATGGTTATAAAAGGGGGACACATAGGTATCCAGGCTATCCATATTACTAACCGAGAATGCTAAACCGGATGATGGACGCAGGCACATCCGGCAATGGGCCGTAGCTGCAAAAAGACGTACTGCGCAGGCGCAAAAAGAGTCCGCGAGAGTCGGCTGAGGAGCCGAGAAAGGCGGACAAAAGAGGGCGAGAGAGGCGGATGAGGGGCCGCGAGAGGCGGACAAGACCACAGAAAAAAGGAGTGAGCACAAGAAAAATGGAGAAATGAGGAAACGCAGGCAAAGCACGAAACACATTGCACACGAAACTAGACCCAAAAAAAAAAAAAAAAGAGGCTCGCGCACAACAGCAAGGCACCCCCCCCCCCTACAGGCACCGGACGGGACACACACCAAGAGGGGGATTCAACAAGCCCATGGAACACAAAAAAAAGAACACAAAACCACCCCACAGACCCTACAAGCAAGGGACGGGACACACACAAACAGGGGGATTCAACAAGACACAAGAACACAAAAAGAAAGAAGACGCTCGTGCGACAACAATCCTCAACCCCCCCCCCCCCCCCACACACACACACACACACATCCATAAGAAGTGACACCCAAAGCCACATATTCTAAAGTGAACATCAACACCTTCACACTAGACAGCATAGGTGTCAGCATTGGTGGATCTCCTTACAATAAAGCACTATTAACCGTTCAACTGCAGAAAAGGAAACATATTAACAGTGACTGCGATCCTCCTTATTACTTATCCATATTTCGCATGCTGAGAAAGAAACAAGTCATGAATACACGGTCACGGGTACAAAACGAAAAGGAAAGGATAACAGGAACAAACACACGAACACGAAAGAAACAACAAAATAGACGGCTATGCAGCATAGGTGGATCTCATTACAATAAGGCACTATTAACCGTTCAACCGCAGAAAAGGCTCCATATTAACAGTGAGTGCAATACTCCTTATTACTTATCCATATTTCTAAAAGAAAAAATGACTCGACTCCAAAAACGCAAAGCTCAACTAAAGCTTATAACTAACGATGTACCTAAAAGTAAAAACTTTATGAACTGCATTAGATCCTACAATAGTTCATTTAATATGCACAAATCTACATCCTAGATCCACATGACGCAAACTATCAATCAAAGTGCTGCATCGCAACAGGCACGGATTCAAAACGAAACACCTCCCGTCTCAGACATACGTTAATGGCAGCGAAGGCTACAACGGGCTTCTCACACAGCACAGGCAAATCGATTACAGCTCCAAAACAACACGTCCCAAATACTACACATGCAACAACGCGCCTCTCAAACGGCACAAGCAAAACATACACCAGGAAAATTCATTCGGATTAATGAATGTCATTTGCAATCATTGTCATTCAGTTCACTTCCCTGAAGAAACAACTGGCAATACAAGTTATACATTTACACGTTGTTGTCAAAAGGGCCAAATTAGACTGCCTTCTTTACATTCATATACTGAATATCTACACAAGCTTATAACTGACGATGTACCTGAAAGTGAAATCTTTATCAACTACATTAGATCCTACAAATCGGAATCCACTATGAACATTAACGGTGGCACCGCACGTGACATCCGTCTTGAAAAAATGTTGTTTATTGATGAATGTTCAATGGCATGAACAAACGTTTATGAATAATAATATTCGATTTGGAGGAAAGGTACTTTTATGAGGAGGAGATTTTAGACAGTGATTAGCTATTCTTCCAGATGCCATGCACTCAGCTATTGTTCAGTGCACCTTAAAATACGCAGACAATTGCCATTGCTTTCAAAAGATACAGTTAGTAAAAAAGATACGATGTCCAGAACCAGATCATAACAATTGCTTATTACAACTGAGAGATGGTACACTCACCAATACAGATGGACTTCAGCCACATATTATTACAATTCCTCAAGCCTTTATCTGCGACGACTTAGTTACAGAGAGATTTGAAACAGCAATCTCATTAGACCAAATGCCCCTTTTAACACAACGCACTATATTATATCCAAAAAATATTAATGTGGAAAACATAAATACCCAAGTCATTCCATTACTTCCTGGAAAGACACAACTCTTTCTAAGCTCTGACAAACTTGACTCTGATCACAACAATAACCATCTTAAATGACCTTACAAGTTCTGAGCTGGAATTACCTTTTACACTTAAACGGCGTGTACAAAGAAATTTTCAAATAAACCTTTACACTGTGCCACACACTTTATTGTTTGCTTTCTATTTGCATCATCTACACCGTCACACTATTCTATATCTCATTCATACATCACGCTCTTTATCATTCCCAACACCAGGGGTTGGCGAGCGAAGCGAGCAGGGGGCGGAGCCCCCTAGTTTAAAGCATAAATAGGAATCACTTCACTGACGTGTGAGCAAGCCACAGTACAACTGTGAGACGCGCAGCACTCGCCGGCTACAACATAACAATAATAATTTCCGGAACATGCTGTTACGTTGTCATTCATTTTACCCACTGTCTTTCTTTCATTCATATGTTACGTAGGCACGTACCTTTTATCTTCGGCAATCTCATTCTCTAACCAGGCCTCACGAGCTAACCAGTGTAACACTGTCCACCACCCCTTTCGTTATTCCGGCACATTGTTGACATCCGTGAGTAACAACAATGTACTAAACTGGAAGGTGGTCTACGCATGCGTGGAATTCGCGGACAAACAAAGATCAAGATCCAAATGAAGATTATATATAAAAAAAGATTAGTTAATATAAAGCACAACAATTTGTTTAGTTTGAATGTCTGTTTTTTGAGGTGTGACTGGAGTACTACAGTCTTCAGTAGTATAAGCCTGGAGGAGATTCTTAATGCAATGCCTATGTTTTAGCTGTCTCTCTATTGCCATCTAGTGCTTCTTCTTCTAATTCATTCGCGGACAAACAAAGATCAAGATCCAAATGAAGATTATATATAGAGATTATTGTTGGTGTTGTTATTTTACCATTTTATAGGAAAAGAAGTTTATGGAGTATTTGCAAATTGAATCTGATTGTACCATACAATAACAATAAAGGAATTCAATTCATCTCAATAGAAGAGTGCATATTTACAGATGAGCACTACTGGCTTCTAAGTCGGTTTAGATTTCCAAGCACTATCTCCTTGGAGCTCTTGATATCTTTTTTAAGATGAAATGCAGTAAAGTATATATATTACAGTATTCAGATACATTTTTAACCTCATTTAAATAATGTATATTGTTAATAATTAAATGTGTGGACATGGTGGACAGTGGTAGCGATGAAGTGGCGCCCCGTTCAGGGATTGTTCCTGCCTTGCTCTGTATGCTTGCTGCATGGGACTGGCGCGACCCTGGATGGATAGATGGATGGAATAATTAAACATATACTATGAAGATATTTCAGTGTTGCTTGAAAACTTTGAAGAATCGATGTTCTAATCTTACAGATGGCTTGACATTTATTAAAGAGCTGATTGTGTGGCGATTGGTTACTTGGAGAAAGAAAAGCAAGGACAGGAATTGGGGGTTAGTACATTTGAGAGAGGCAGTACTGCTGTAATAAATAATTTTATCGAGGGTCACGCATGGCGCAACAAGGATCTTGTGGGTGGCAGGAACAATCTCTGGACAGGGTGGCAACTCGTCACTACCACTGCGCCACTGTGGTCCTATATTTAATACATGCTTTAATTCATTTCATCATGAAAATGATATCAGGTATATATCATAGTATTTAAATTGTTGAGAGAGCAGTAATATCATGAATGTAATGTATTCTGTGTCCTGTCGGCATGAGCCCATTTAAGAAGCACATAGTGATTCACACACATAGAGCACCTATAAAAACACATAGAATACGAAGCATTTAAGATGCTACTTTAGTTACGATGGGATTTGAGAAGCATTGATTTTAAGATGAAGTTTATGCCCTTCTACGTTAATGACAAAATGAACTATGTGGTCAAAGTGGAAATTTCAACCTTTTTTTTCCCAATGTGTCCCTGTTTTTTTTTTCTTTTCTCTATACCCTAATACACTTCCATATGACACTTAGATGGTGGGCTATGAGCTAGGTTTTCATGGTGACTTTGATATCTGACCACTTCTTATTTATTTCAGACACTATGCGACTTTCTGAACTTTAACTTTTGAGTTTCTCTGCCACCCTATGTCACTCGATCAACTTTCTTTTGTTGTTTATATCACTGCTTAAACCAACAAATAGTATGTTTTTCCTTGCCTCCATTAGTATTCAATGAAATTCTTCTATTTTCCCCATGCTTTTGCCATTGTCTTTTCACAGAACACTGAACATAAGGGGCTATTTATATTAATTTGCATATTCAAAAAAGCGTAATTCTGGGAAGAGATGGGGTGGGGCGGTAGGTGCGTGCACGATTGTTACATTTCATACTAACCGGAATTTATGTAGCGGAAGAACGTTGAATTTGGCACACACGCAGATTTATGCATCTGGATTTTTTTTGCATATGCACATTTCTGTTTTTGTCTATATGCCAAGTTTTAGTGTGAATTCTACGCACGGCATTATACATGAGACCCCAGGTGAGAAGACAAAATACAAACGAGCAGATGTAAAACAACAAACCTGATGCCCTACTGGGCTGTAATGTAATGTCATGTGCCCTGTCCATGTGCTTGATTAGCCTTCACATTTGCAGACCATAGTATCAAAAAAAAAATCTCCCCCTTGTCCCCTAACATCTCTCTCTTTCTCCAGACCATGGTGTCTCTATCCCCCACCAGATAAATATATGTTCAGATCTCCTCCTAACCCAGAAGACTAATGGAGTGTAACTTTTTGCCCAGTTCTATAATCCTGACCAAGGTCAGAAATGCTCTTCCATGGCTGCAGGAACACAACACTAGAACTTTCTCTGATGGTTTCCGTTATCCCAAGATTTCAGTTTGCCTTAAAGTGCCAAATATCCTTAGCTGTTTTTTTCCATTCCTAGATTAAGCATTCTATAATGGTGTGAATGGGGCACTATCAGTTGTGTTTCATTGTCCTCGATTGTTTTTGGATAGCAATGTATGTCTCCCTCCAGATTCCTGCTTTCTCCCACACTTGATGGTTGGTTTATCTGTTATCCCTATTGAACACTCTACACACTTCCAGGACTTGCTGCCCCATAGTGATCTATGTGATTCTGTAACAAAGCACAGATTAAATGAACCCATTACATAGTGAGAGGCCATATTACTCCCTTCAGTTGATGGAGCTCTGCTTTGGCTTGACTGCCTAACACTCTTAGTTTCCACCTCAAGTGAAAAAAACAAATTCACTTGGTGGGAGCCCTGGCTGGATACTGTATACTACACTTTGAAATAAAAAAAAATGTGTACACTTACAAAAACAGAGAATAAATGTAGTCCTTGAGATGAAATTAATTGAAAAGAGAAAGTCAAAAGTCACCCTGAGATAAAAACAAGAAAGAAAACTCTCAAGTGACCAAAACCAAAAATGAATCAGGAGTCAAAAAGGCTGGAGCAGAAGTTGAAAATACAGCTAACATGAAGCAATCCCAAACAATTACCAAAGTGGGAAGATTTTTAGATATGCTGTTTGGAAATCCTAAAGCATGGATATACGAGGTGAGACACAAAAATAACCGGACTGGCCTTGGGGCTTTCCTGGAGAACTATCTGGAGGTCAGCCAGGCGTGAATCATAGAACTATATCCACTCCTACACGCCCTCTCAAACCGCTGACCAGCTAGGTATATCCTGTGAATAGCCCAGTCAGTATTTGCACAACAATCGTTACAGGAGTTGCCACAAAAGTTTTGGGTGAATTTTCTGTTTTTCTATAAAGCAGTTCTGACTGACAAAAATATTCCTGTCCTCGATCATCCTCCCTATTCATCCGATTTAGCTCCTTGTGAATTGTACTTGTTCCCGAACATCAAAAGTGACATGAAGGGAACACATTTTTCTTCAATGGATGAAATGAAGACTAAAACGGCAAGCCTGTTGAAGAGCCTCAAGCAAGAAGCCTTCCAGCACTGTTTCAATCGATGGATACGTATGGAGAGGTGTAGAGATCAGGAGGGGGAGTATATAGAAGGTGACAATGTGTAGAATGCTGTAATTCATCAATAAATTTTTTTTTTTTTACCAATCCGGTTATTTTTGTGTCTCACCTCGTATTGAAGTTGTTTGTAGTCATCATGAAAAAGTGGGGAGCAATGATATAACATTTTATGTGAATTCCATCACAGGAAGCCAGCCTTGCAACAATATACAGCATGTAGGAAGGCATGCAAGGACTGGCACAAAATGTCAGTGGCCACACTACACCAAAAAATAAGATGGCATCATCAGAATAATGATAAATATTATACAACAAGATATACTAATTCCAAAAATTAATCACACTGTTTACTGAAATAACAAAAAGCCATATTCATTATAGGAATGATATAAAGGGAGTGCTGCCCAAAGAAAAGAATCAGGTTATACATACATGCTGGCATATATAAGACTTGACTTATATAATACATAACTTAATAACTTAAAATAACTGGAAACATGCATGTTACACACTATATGAGCTTTAAAATGAGGATTCTTCAATTGTCAATGTTATGGAAGCAGAATGGAAAGCTACAAATGGTGCTTTTAAACAAGGGACCAGAAGATAAGACATGAGTCTAAATACAAGCAAAGGTTGTAACCAGGAAATCAAAATGATTTGTTGACAAGCCCCAACTCACATCTCAAAGCCAAAGCTGCAAGTCCTTGCACTTAATTTGAAATCTAGAAAATCAGTCACGTAGTAAATTTTGCTAAATACTCAAAGGAATGTCTCTGATAACTCAAATAAACATAAATGCCCCAAGCTACCCTTACACCCTGTCATCCTAGTGATGTCATGTGCCATTCTGATAAGTTCCTAAGCAAAGTGGTGACACTCACCTCAAAATATGACGGCGCCAGGAAAGGATGCAAAACAATTTCAGAAACTGAAGAGACATTAAAGTTCTATGTATTCCAAAACTTCAACTAAATTTAGTAAATATACAAAAAACACAACAGAAACAAAGGCAAAAGCTAATAATAATACCAAAGCATGTCAGTGGCTATCTAGAATTTAACCAATAATTGAATCATAAAGAATTTAACACAATTTTCGGGTTGCAAATGGAATCTTATGGTTTTAGAGATCTAAGGAAAGAAGAAAACATGGTACTATTCCAGAAAGACAGGAATTAAGAAAATTTACTAAAGTGTGAAGTACTAGGGTGCTGTACCATGTTAGCCATTAAAGGTGAAGGAACAGTGTGATTGTACTCATCCATATTACTAACCGAGAATGCTAAACCGGATGATGGACGCAGGCACATCCGGCTATGGGCCGTAGCTGCAAAAAGACGTACTGCGCAGGCGCAAAAAGAGTCCGCGAGAGTCGGCTGAGGAGCCGAGAAAGGGGGACAAAAGAGGGCGAGAGAGGCGGATGAGGGGCCGTGAGTGGCGGACAAGACCACAGAAAAAAGGAGTGAGCACAAGAAAAATGGAGAAATGAGGCGCAAAGTCAAACGCAGGAAAAGCACGAAACACATTGCACACGAAACTAGACCCGAAAAAAAAAAAAAAAAAAAAAAAGAGGCTCGCACACAACAGCAAGGCCCCCCCCCCCCCCCCTACAGGCACCGGACGGGACACACACCAAGAGGGGGATTCAACAAGCCCATGGAACACAAAAAAAAAAGAACACAAAACCACCCCACAGACCCTACAAGCGAGGGACGGGACACACACAAAGAGGGGGATTCAACAAGACACAGGAACACAAAAAGAAAGAAGACGCTCGCGCAACAACAATCCTCAACAATCCCCCCCACCCACATCCATAAGAAGTCACACCCAAAGCCACATATTCTAAAGTGAACGTCAGCACCTTCACACTAGACAGCATAGGTGTCAGCATTGGTGGATCTCCTTACAATAAAGCACTATTAACCGTTCAACTGCAGAAAAGGAAACATATTGAAACAAGTCATGAATACACGGTCACGGGTACAAAACGAAAAGGAAAGGATAACAGGAACAAACACACGAACATGAAAGAAACAACAAAATAGACGGCTATGCAGCATAGGTGGATCTCATTACCATAAGGCACTATTAACCGTTCAACCGCAGAAAAGTCTCCATATTAACAGTGAGTGCAATACTTCTTATTACTTATCCATATTTCTAAAAGAAAAAATGTCTCGACTCCAAAAACGCAAAGCTCAACTAAAGCTTCTAACTAACGATGTACCTAAAAGTAAAAACTTTATGAACTGCGTTAGATCCTACAATAGTTCATTTGCTTTTAGTAAATATCAGGCCACCAAAAGGCAATGGCCCATACTGCTTTCGCATATGTGCACAAATACTGTATCGCATTGGAACAGTGCACCCTGAAACAAATCAACAACGCAAATATGCACAAATCTACATCCTGGATCCACATGACGCAAACTATCAATCAAAGTGCTGCATCGCAACAGGCACGGATTCAAAACGAAACACCTCCCGTCTCAGACATACGTTAACGGCAAGGAAGGCTACAACGGGCGTCTCACACAGCACAGGCAAATCGATTACAGCTCCAAAACAACACGTCCCAAATACTACACATGCAACAACGCGCCTCTCAAACGGCACAAGCAAAACATACACCGGGAAAATTCATTCCGATTAATGAATGTCATTTGCAATCATTGTCATTCAGTTCACTTCCCTGAAGAAACAACTGGCAATACAAGTAATACATTTAGACGTTGTTGTCAAAAGGGTCAAATTAGACTGCCTTCTTTACATTCATATACTGAATATCTACAGAAGATTCTAACTGACGATGTACCTGAAAGTGAAATCTTTATCAACTGCATTAGATCCTACAAATCGGTATCCACTATGAACATTAACGGTGGCACTGCACGTGACATCCGCCTTCAAAAAATGTTGTTTATTGATGAATGTACAATGGCATGAAGTCACTTACTCAACACCATTCATAAACTTCTACAAACGTTTATGAATAATAATATTCGATTTGGAGGAAAGGTACTTTTATGAGGAGGAGATTTTAAACAGTGATTAGCTATTCTTCCAGATGCCATGCACTCAGCTATTGTTCAGTGCACCTTAAAATACGCAGACAATTGCCATTGCTTTCAAAAGATACAGTTAGTAAAAAAGATACGATGTCCAGAACCAGATCATAACAATTGCTTATTACAACTAAGAGATGGTACACTCACCAATACAGATGGACTTCAGCCACATATTATTACAATTCCTCAAGCCTTTATCTGCGACGACTTAGTTACAGAGAGATTTGGAACAGCAATCTCATTAGACCAAATGCCCCTTTTAACACAACGCACTATATTATGTCCAAAAAATATTAATGTGGAAAACATAAATACCCAATTCATTCCATTACTTCCTGGAGAGACACAACTCTTTCTAAGCTCTGACAAAGTTGACTCTGATCACGATAATGACCATCTTCATTGACCTTACAAGTTCTGACCTGGAATTACCTTTTACACTTAAATGGCGTGTACAAAGAAATTTTCCAATAAACCTTTACACTGTGCCACACACTTTATTGTTTGCTTTCTATTTGCATCATCTACACCTTCACACTATTCTATATCTCATTCATACATCACGCTCTTTGTCATTCCCAACACCAGGGGTTGGCGAGCGAAGCGAGCAGGGGGCGGAGCCCCCTAGTTTATAAGAAGAAAGGTGATATTCAGGGTTTGGAAACTATAGAGGGATTAAGCTGATGTCACAATGAAAACTTAGGAAAAAGTTATAGAGAGAAGGTTTAGGGTAGAAACCACCATAGAGGAGGAGCTGTTTGGCTTTATGCCAGGGAGAAGAACAACGGATGCTGTCTTTGCATTCAGACAACTGATAGAGGAGCATCAGTAAAACCAGAAAGGTTTGCATATGGCGTTTACTGAATTGGGGAAGGCTTATCAAAGAGTGCCACATCAACAGGTCTGGAAGTGCATGAGAGAGAAAGGAGGACTAAAGAAGTATGTGAGAATTCTCCAGGATATACATGAGGGAGTGAGGACTCGGGTTAAAAGCAGTGTTGGGGTAACAGACAAGACCCTAGTTCAAGTAGGTCTGCACCAAGGAGTCTTCTTTAAGTCCTTACCTCTTTATTCTGGTTATGGATGTGTTGAGTCATGAGATGAAATGCCCAATCTCCCTGGAGCAGGCATTTTGCTGATGACATTTGTGTTGTGTAGCACCAGAAAATAAGAGGCGGAGAAGAAGTTGGAGGAATGGAGAAGGGCTTTGGAAGATAGAGGGCTGAAGATAAATAGGAAGAAGACAGAATATCTGAAGTTTAATAATGATCAGGATCCAGAGATTAGCTTGCAAGGAAAGCTATTGAAAAGAGTGTATATGTTTAAATATCTATTGTGGAGGATTGCCGGCTTCCCAGTCCGGCCCTCACCCCCAGGCCGCTAGGAGGAGCCCTCCGGACAGCGTATTCGTGCCCCGAGTTCCAGCAGGGCCTCATGGACTTTGTAGTGTTGTGACACAGCCCTGCTGGATAACTTGGGGGCCGCCAGGAGTCGCTGTAGGGGGGCTAGTGGGCTCTTGCGTGCCCTATAACCCGGGAGTGCGTCACAGTCACGTGATTGGAGGAAGCGACGTGCTCCCGGGATAAAGAAGAGGACTGTTTGCCCTGACCCGGAAGGAAATGGACTTGTGGGTTGTGCTTGGAACCACTTCCGGGTCAGGAGCTATAAAAGGACTATGGGAAGCCCAGAACACTGAGCTGAGCTGGGAGGTAGGGTGGCGACGTGTCTGGGCGAGGAGGATTGGTTTATTGTTGAGTTTATTGGTTTATGAATAGTGTGGTGTGTGTAGTGCTTTGTGCACAGTTTAATAACAAAATACATAGTTATTATACTTTCACCTGGTCTCAAGAGTGGTACCTGAGGGTTCAAGAGGTGGACAAAAGCCTTAACTGCTACACTATCAGTTGTAGCCCAATATGGAAAATTACATACAGAAATAACCCACAGAGTGCAGTGTGGATGGAACAATTGGAAGAAGATATCAGGAGTGTTGTGTGATCAAAGAATTAAGGAGAAGGTTAAAGGTCAGGCTTTTAAGACTGTGGTAAGACCAGCAATGATGTATGGAGTTGAGACATGGGCAGTAAAGGGAGTGAAGGAAAAGAAGTTAGATGTGTCAGAAATAAAAAACGTGGAGATGAATGTCCTGAGTTACAAAAAAGAACAAAATAAGAAATGAGACAATCAAAGGTACAACAAAGTGCTAGAGATATCTAAGAAATACAGGAAAGTAGATTGAGGTGGTATGGACCTGTTATGAGGAGAAGCAATGAATATGTGGGAAAAAGAGTGATAGGAATTTAAGTACAGGGGAAGAGGAAACAAGGAAGGCCAAAGAGGATGTAAATGGATAAAGGAAATGAAGGTCTGAAGGCAAAGGGTGTGACTGACTGAGCTGTATAGAGAAGGTTGATCAGCATGTCAACTCCACCTAGAAGTGGGAAAAGATGAAGACGAGGAGGAAGAAGAAGAAGAAGACTTAAACAAGTAAACAGAAGTGATGCACATAAAAACTCTTTTGGTTCTATGACACTTACCAACCAAATAATGCCTTATTAGATAAAAGATGAAGTATAGAAAAAATAAAAGTAACATGGTATTTATTAACATACTAGGTGTGCACGCCCGTGCTGTAAAAAGCCCAGGGTCCCAGAAACTATTGAAATTGTCAGAAAAAAAATTGAAATGTAGAGATGTCAGGTAATTGAAAGGAACTATTCTGGGCATCTCTCTCTCTTAGGTTTCGTTGTGCTGACGTGCTCGCCTCGCTTGTGTATTAGTGGCAGGAGGAAAAGTAAAAGGGATACTGTTTTGCCAAAGTGCTCATCTCGCTTGCGTAAGAGTTTCTCTCTTTTCTCTGCGGGTTTACTTTGGTAACAGAGTCGCTTTCTTCTTCCGACTTGTTAACTTGAGGCCGCCTTGCCGGGTCTCTGAGCTTCATGTTGTAGTAGCCTCATACTTCTGGCCCAGACAAACAGACACACACACTTCAATGCGTAGACGTTTAGTTTTCTGTTTCCTCGGAGGTGCAGCCCTTACCCCGACTCCACCTTTGACTTCTGGGCCGGACAGACACACACACTCCTCGTGTAGACATTTATATATAAGATAATACCAAATCGAAGAAAATATAATAGAAATTAAATAGACATACTAAACAGACATACTTAGACATGCTCACTGAAAATCAGAAATGTCAAGGGGTGGATGTTGTTCTGGGTGGTTTTTGGTTTAGTAAACAGTGTTGTTCATAGGTTACATTTTCTGACATCCAAATCAGATGGTCTTACATCTCTTGATTTCCTATGTTGCATTTTTGTCATAGTCTTCTGTTTTGGTCCATTGGATGAGCCATGTTTATATTAAAATGCACATTTGTGGTTTCAGGACATATGAAATTGCACATATTTGATTGGCTGTCTCAATTATGTAATGTGAAATGGGGTTAAAATAAAGGACACTGGCCATTCTAGTGTAGAAAGGCATCTTATGGGAAACCAGTCCCCTTAATGAGGTGACATCAGTCCTTGTAAGATATGAATGGAGTTTATTAGAAGATCTTATGAGAGGATTCATTGAACCTAATTATAGCAGTAAACTGTTGAGGGTTTTAATACTTACCTAACATACTTGAAGGCATGCAGAGTTAACGCCAGTGTTCTCATGCATT
Source organism: Erpetoichthys calabaricus (assembly GCF_900747795.2). Classification (NCBI taxonomy): domain Eukaryota; kingdom Metazoa; phylum Chordata; class Cladistia; order Polypteriformes; family Polypteridae; genus Erpetoichthys; species Erpetoichthys calabaricus. Next base: position 335,254,468 of record NC_041394.2, read on the forward strand.
CTGGGGTGATAGTGGTGTTTGACAGGTCAAGGTCCTGCAGTTTTTCACAGCAACAGGTGACAAGACCTTACCAAAAAAAAACAGAATTTTTATTTTGTATTAAATATATACCAACGAGAGATTAAATTAATTTAATTACTGTTTTTTTTAAAAGGAAAATTCCATAAAATTCTTAAATTGTACTTTAATTCTAAAGATTTGAAAAATACTAAGCAGTGTAGTAGAAATTTAACATCTTATTAAAGAAAGAAACGTCCCCTAACAGGAGAAATCAGTAATCAGGCAGAAGAAAAGCTATTCATGGTGTCTTTAAATTACTCCTCAGCAAAATGCCTTTGAGGGAGCGTTTTTCAAAAGCAGTCCGTTACAGCTTAGTCAGAATGATCAGAATGGTCAGGGAGCAAAGAAAAGAGGTTCATTTTATAAACCATTGAATTTACATACAGTGTCAATCAGTGCATACATTTTACTTTGGTTGGTTCATTGGTTTACTCTCAAATGATTTATCTATAATAATAAAAGGCAAAGCCCTCACTGACTGACTGACTGACTCACTCACTCACTCACTCACTGACTGACTGACTCACTCATCACTAATTCTCCAACTTCCCGTGTAGGTAGAAGGCTGAAATTTGGCAGGCTCATTCCTTACAGCTTACTTACAAAAGTTAGGCAGGTTTCATTTCGAAATTCAAAGCGTAATGGTCATAACTGGAACATATTTTTTGTCCATACACTGTAATGGAGGAGGCGGAGTCACGTATCGCGTCATCACGCCTCCTACGTAATCACGTGAACTAAAAACAAGGAAGACATTTACAGCACGAGTCACACGCGGGAACGAAGGTAAATGACGTTAATTTTTGACTGTCTTTTAATACTGTGTAAGCATACATATTAACACATGTGCAATTAAACGTGTGCATTTACGGGGTGATTTCTCAGGCTTAAAAGCTCACCTTTTATCAAACGCGGGAAGAAAGGTAACTGACGTTGTTCACTGTCTTTTAATACTGTGTAACCATACATATTAACACATGTCCAATTAAACGTGTGCATTTACGGGGTGATTTCTCAGGCTTAAAAGCTCGCCTTTTACTAAAAAGGTAAATGCAAAACTATTTTCAATCAGTTTATTGAAACGCTCCCGTTAAGGATTGCAATAACATATTCGCGAGATAAAAGAATGAAGTAGGGGGAAATGGAGGAACAGCCGCAAACAGCGAAGAGCAAAAAATTAATTTAACAATTGAGAACGGAGCGAGTTAAGCATACAAGCATGTTCATAAGGGAAACAAAGCACGGTGTAAAACGTAAGTTTAAATTAAGTTTATAGAAACGCTCCCGCTGCGGATTGCAATAACATATTCGCAAGATAAAAGTTTAATGAGAAGACACGAGGTATAAACGAAGCACACGCCGTGGCGCAACGTTAGGGGCAACAGTTTCAACCATTCTATGATCTGCTTCTCGCAACTGAAAGACGGCACATGGCGGATGTTAGCCGACTTGCTGACCGCAACGTTAGGGGCTTCAACTATGGCGCTGACGCAACATCTCAGTGCCAACACTTTGCAGACTGTACTTAAAAGACACGCCCTCCTCACTGGACAGTTAAAAACACCAATCAAACTAACGATGACATTAAGTATTACCCAATCAAAAGTAGGAAAGGAGGCATCTTCATAAAATGCGTGTGGGATGATTTGCATGAGACGCTGCTTTAAAAAAAAAATGATAAAAAAAATACGGGATAAATCCCGTCCAGTATTGATTCAAAACGGGACGCGCAATTTCATTCTCAAACGCGGCACGATTCCGTATTTTAAAGGACGGGTGGCAACCCTACAGTGCCAGGTAACCACCCATACAATGAGATTGTGATTCAGACTAGGAATGCAATGAATGTAATTACCCCGATCTACATACAAGGCGAAAGTCTTGCAACATTCAAAGATGATGGTTTGGCATAATTAGTACTTATTAAGTACAACATTGAACATAAAAGAGCTTATGAAGCCTTGAACCGAAAAAAGCAAGATCTCAGAGATCGTAAAAAAAAAAAAGGAGGTAATGTCGTTTTACTCGCTGTAGATTTTAGTCAAACATTACCAGTTATTCCACGAGGGAGACCAGCAGATGAACTCAACGCGTGTTTAAAATCCATGCTTCTCCCACGGTCGGTTATATGTCGCGTGTTCTCGGGTAGGTACACCAAAAAATGTATACATTTAAGCATGTAATGGGCAAAGAAAAAATGAGGTATACCCGAAGCCACTGCAGTAGTACTCAATGTAACTTTACTTCTTAAATGTTAATGTTTTACTGTTTAATAATTTATACGCTTCTTATATATTGTTCAAATTCTTTTATCAAAATACCAGTGACAGCGCAATGCACGATAACATGGAGTGAATACACCATACGCATCTGCCCACGGCCGCCCTGGTGTGCGCAGATAGGAGTTGATTGTAAAATAAAATAAACATAAAAAGAGTAATACATTCATCACCCATAAAGCGGATAGCAGACGTGACGTATTATATGTGTACCACATTTCAAGTCAATACGTGAAACGGTTTGCAAGCTACATGTGATTTAAAATCCTGGACAGACCAACGAAAAGCCACGGTAGCAAATTATAGAAGAAGATTTTACTGTTTAATAATTTATATTTATATGAAATGTGCTTCTTATATATTACTTCATATTCTCATATGATAATGATGTTAATGTTGTTTATATTGATTTCTATGTTATTGTAAGTGCATCTATGTGTGTATATGTATGTATGTATGTGTATATATATATATATATATATATATATATATATATATATAAAAAATATATATATAAAAATATATGTGTATATGTATATATAATATATCTGTATATGTGTGTATATGTGTGTGTATATGTGTATATGTATATATATATGACAGCAACACTCATAACAATGACAACACAATTACATTGACAATCATGTTACGTTATTTTTAAAATGTTTCCTTTACTTTTTCATAACCTCTTTAACACACTACTTCTCCGCTGCGAAGCGCGGGTATTTTGCTAGTATAAAATAAAAGTCTGTTATATTATATTCTGGTCCTTTTATACCTTTGAGTTGCGCCACCTCCTTTAAAATTTCTGTGCATATAGCAACAGTCCATTCTGGTTGTTCATAGGACATCTGCTAATTTCTTAGTCATATCTTAGTCATGCTTCAGTACATTTTGTATATTACATCAGCCTTTCTTCTGGTACATTCTTTATTTACTCGACCATCTCATCATTTTTCCTAAACCAGTTCTTATATTTCAGTGTACATTTTGTTGTTCACTTGACCTTTATCTGGTTTCCTGGTGTGCCTGAACAGGTTTCCGACATTTATTAACCCTTTAAGATGAATGCAATGTTACCCTAAAATTATTTTTCCACACTAGTACAATGTCGTAATCGTAGCCAGTGAAAATCCACAGCTGTGGCGAAGTGCACTAGTCTGGGTTATTTCCCTGCTTATGTTTATTTTCATTTTCTATGTTTTCTTTGTTTGTTATAAAGAAAGTGTGTATTTTTCATTAATTCTGCTCAATTTTTTTCTATTTAGCATCATTTTCCATTCCTTGTGTTTTGAGGGTAGAACCCCAAGAGAGGTTCCACCCAGACCTCACAGCTGAAGTACCGCTCACAGTCTATATATAGTGACCCTGGGGAATGAATCCTTTGTGGTTCATTAATATTTGGAGAGTGCTGTTCTTTGTGAGTATTGGCTTGGATTTTTGCTTCTCTTCTTGATTACTGGATTGAGGATTAATATCTGTTTCTGTGAGCTGCCTTGTTAGGTGAGCCCTGTTTGCCTTTACATTTTTTCCTTGAGTGCAATTTTTGGTTCTTCTTTTGTTTAATTCAAATAAACTTAATTATTCCTAAAGAGTTTGTATTCTACTTGGCTCTTAAATCGGGAGCGTTTTAACAGTTCTTTTCCTTTGTGGGGTATTTTTGTGTATTAAAGTATATTTTGTAACATTTAACGGTATATTTTAGTCCTTTGTAGGCTTAAGCTTGTTTGTGGAGTTTAGTGTCAGGCTGCCTTAGGTGAGAACTTTTCTATGGGAAAAGGGAAGGACCTGGTCTGTTGTATAGTCTTTAAGAGGACTCACACTATTTTTGTTTTAATTTGGAGTCAGTACTGTAACAAATGAGGTGTGAGGCCTTCAAATAAGCAGCAGAGCAGGCCAGGGTCTCCTCTGGTCTGTTGAAACAAACCTCCCCAAACTCCAGTCACCTCTCCCAATACTGCCTGAGACTGCGGCCAGCCCAGGGAAAGAAATGTGGAAACTGACTTTAAACTTCCAAATGCCTATAAAAATTTTTAAATAACATTGATGTTTCCCAAGAAGATGGAAACCATAATAAAAACCTTTGGCTTGGAAAGACAAACAACAAAATAATCTTTATAAATAAAAAAAATCTGTAAAAAGCTTATAAAGGCAAAATGGAGCTGCCAGAAAGCCTATCCACAAATTACAAATCAAAACACAATCCTTAATCAGACATCAAAATCCAGAGCAGAAAATAATCTGAATACCAGAAACTGTACAAGAAAAGAAAAACACTTGCTGAAACTCCAAACAATTTCAATACACCATGTGTGAGTTCTCCTCTGGCTTTGCCATAAATAGCTTGAGGGAGAGCTCAGTAGTTGTAACGTCAGGGTGGCCCTGCCTCTTAGGGTTTCACCCACGAAGAGGATAGAACATTAGCACATTTTAAGTGACACTACATAATTATAAACACAACAGAAATTAAATAAAAATAAAACACATAACAACATGTAATACCATAACAATCTGACTATTATTCTGCTGCTCATCATAACCTGTGGGTGTAAATTCTGGCCAGGTTACTGTATATTTGGTGTCTGCATGGTCTCTCTATGTCTGTATCTATGTCTCATATCAAAAAGCCGGGTCTGCTTAGATATTTAAATGAACAATTTTTATTTGCCCGGTGTGCGCATGGATGGCACACTCATCCTACATGTGTACACGGGGCAAATTAAGAGTGTTTAATGAAACCCCTGCACCTGTTCTTCAGCTCATTTTGTATATTCCTTCTGTTTCTTGTAAATTTGACAATTTTAATTTTATCATTAGACCTTTTTCTAGTTTCTGATGGCTTTTACAGGGACATAACAACTGACACGATGTTATCTTAAAAAGTTGCTTGGCACAGGCAATATGCACCACCCATCTTCAAAGAGTACGAAATGTTGACACATTGCATGGCATGCAGCAGCCTTTTACAAAAGCTCATTCTTTCTTTCTTTCTTTCTTTCTTTCTTTCTTTCTTTCTTTCTTTCTTTCTTTCTTTCTTTCTTTCTTTCTTTTATATTATTATTCATGTTATTAATTATTAACATTGATTTTGTGCTCTAGCTTGTTACTATAATCTTTAAAATATTTTAGGAATTGAAGATATGCTCTGTCATCACAGACCCATGCATCAGCCTGTCACAACTGCCTTTCAGACAAGCTGCAGACTTGAGAGATGTCACAAGGTGAATACAAAGGATCTGAAGGCTACCTTATGTCTGCAACATCTGAGAAGATAAGAGACCCTAAGAACATAAAGTGGGATGTATTTAATATCCCCTTACTTAGTTAGTAGTGCTGTGGTCACTGTTACCTAAGGAGCTCTGTTACACCTTATCAAAGAAGCAGCTCATCCAATGATGAAAAGGCAGTTATCCGGAACAAGGATAAAAGTAAGGTGGTAAAGTTTCAGAACTGGTAAGCTTCGCTATAATAAAAAATGTTCAATCTGCTTTTAAATAAGGTAAATGAACTGTCACATCTCATGGAGAGTCGTGGCACATTCAGGCACTGGGGCAATTTGGGGAAGACTGGTTTAAACTTTTTATTTCAAATGCTAATTAATGTTGGAGAGGTTTCATACAGGAGGGAGACTGGAGATTTTTGTGAATGAGCAATGGTGAAAAGCAAGTACATTATGATTAAAAGTGAAATTTGAGTCATGCAGATATTGATGTTACCTGTGGAATTAATTTTCATCATCCTGGTTATTGCTGATTAATTCAGCAAGAAAAATTATTCCCTCTGTTACCAACAATCTAATAATAAATCATTCTGACCTTAGAACGTCAAAGAGGGACATTTGGTTGGGACATATATCATTATGTTCCTTTTGTGGACAAAACAAATCTCAAATGCTCTATCCAAATGTTAATGTCTTTAAATATAAACCTGTGGTACAACTGGAGAAGCCTGACATCATCTTACTGCCACCTATAAGATTATTATTGACAGTAGCAATTCTCTTATTATTCAAGCCAGAAGTTTCTGTGTTAGTTTGGGGGGTTGTGATTTGTTATTATATTTATATTTCTCTTGAGCTTCCATAAAGTTTTAATTTGGCCTTGGGAACAAATAAAGTATCTATCTATCTATCTATCTATCTATCTATCTATCTATCTATCTATCTATCTATCTATCTATCTATCTATCTATCTATCTATCTATCTATTGTGACAAATCTATGGGGGCGTGCCAGCCACCCAACCTGACAAAGACAGACACTAGAGGCATACTTTCAAAAGCACGCTTGATTTTATTTTGTTTTTTCACTCGTGGGCACGTCTTCCCCATTCCCACAAGTACACAACAGAGTCTCCGCACAAGCACAATCACATCCCAATCCTTTACATTTGTTTTCTTTTTCTCGGCAAGCTTTGTCTCCCGACTCTGGATCGAGGAGTGGTGGCTGCTGATGACACTGTCTTTCTATCTATTTGATATCAGTGGTTAACATTTTTCCATAACATAGACAACACTTCTGGGGCCTCATGCATAACACTGTGTGTAGAATACACACTAAAACATGGCGTATGGACAAAACTGGAAATGTTCGTATGCACAAAAAAATGCAGATACATAAATCTTTGTGAATGCCAACTTCCACGATCTTCCGCTCCATAAATCCCGGTCAGCGTGAAAAGTAACGCACGTGCATGTGCCTTCTACCACTCCGCAACTCCTCCCTGAATTACACCTCTTTGAATATCAAAATCAATATAAATAGCCCTTAAGCTCAGTGTTCTGTGAAAAACAATGGCAAAAGCACGGGGGAAATAGAAGAATTTCAGCAAATACCAAGTGGAGGCAAGGAAAAACGTACTATTTGTTGGTTTAAACAGTGGTATAAACAACAAAAGGAAGTTGATCGAGTGACATAGAGTGTTGGAGAAACTCAAAAGTTCAAGTCCACAAAGTCGCACAGTGCACGAAATAAAAAAGAAGTTGTCAGATATCAAAGTTGCTGTGAAAAGGCAAGTCGTAGCCCACTGTCTGAGTGTCATATGGAAGCTTATTAGGGTACAAAGAAAAGAAAAAAAAATAGACACACAGTGAGAAACAAAGCACGGAACTTTAATCTTGAAATTTCCACTTTAATCATGTAGTTTATTTTGTTATTAAAGTAGAACATCATAAACTTCATCTTTAAATCATTTAATTTACTAGTCTGTCAAATACCATAGTAACTAAAGTATCATGTTAAAAGCTTTGTATTGTATTTGTTCTTCTATGTGCTCTATGTGTGTGAATCACTACGTGATTCTTAAATAGTCTTTCTCTCCCTCCGACAGGACACAGAATCCATTACATTCATGATATTACAGCTCTCTGAATAATTTAAATACTGAGATGTATACTTGTTATCATTTTCATGGTGATAGGAATTAAAACATGTTATTAAACATGGGAACACGGTGGCGCAGTGATAGTGATGAATTGGCGCCTCATCCATTGATTGAGAACAATTGAGATTGTTCCTGTCACCCGCACAATGCTTGCTGCGCCATGTGTGACCTTTAATGAAATAATTTATTACAGCAGTACTGTCTCTTTCAAACATACTAACCTCCAATTCCTGTCCTTCCTTTTCTTACTCCAAGTAACCAATCACCATACAATCAGCTCTGTAATAGATGTTAAGCCATCTGTAGGCTTAGAACGCTGATTCTTCAAAACCTTTAAGCAACATTGAAACATCTTCATAGTATATGTTTAATTATTCTATTCATCTATCCTTCCAGTGTTGCGCCAGCCCCAGCAAGAATACAGCACGAGGCAGGAACAATCCCTGAAAGGGTGCCAGCTCATCACTAGCGCTGCGACATGGTGCCCTCACATGTTTAATTATTAACCATATAGATTATTTAAATAATGTTAACAATTTATCTGTATAATGTAATAAATATATTTTGCTGCATTTCATCTTAAAAATGATAGCGTCATCATATGTAAATACGTGCTTTATAAAGTGGCTCAGGTTGTGTAATATTATAACTGTATCACAAGTTTACAGTGAGGTAATTGTACTTACAAGTACAAACAGTTCTACAAGGAGCACTTGATAGACTGATTGAGTGCGTTTATAGTTCTTGGGATGAAACTGTTTCTGAACCGCGAGGTCCGTACAGGAAAGGCTCTGATGCGTTTGCCGTATGTGAGCATTTCAATAGACAGCGTGGCTGAGGCAGCGTGTGCTTGATGCTGTTTATTGATAATTCTCTTTCCGATCAGCTGCTGTACAGCTGTAATTCCACACTCACATGCAGTGATATAAATACTCCGAGTGGTGCAGTGAGAGTAATATGGAATAAGATGATCCGCTATGGCAACCCCTAATGGGAGCAGCTGAAAGTAGAAGAAGAAGGTGCAGTGAGAGGAACAACGCTAAAGCAGCTATAGTATTTGGAATAGTTTGGCTATTCTGTGGACCATTATATTGTTACAGGTTAATTTCAATCAGATGCCTTAAACTAATAAACAATATGCGGTTAATTTCAGTGTATATGATAAAGCCGTATCAGGGATGTGGATCTAAAAAAGAAAGGGAAACCACACTGCAACAAAAGCACTGCTTTGACGCTGGGTGCCGCCAGTTTGCAAAACCAAGCAGAGAATTTGCATACGGCAAGCATTTAGCTGGCATGAAAATGTGCATGGCTTTACACCAAGTTTAGGTTTAACATCGCGATTTGAGCGTGGAAATGGGAGTACGCAAAATTGTTGTGCGTACGCACCGTTTATACATGAGGCCCCTGGAGTCCGAAAAAACACTTTCTTATTTCATCCCTAAACTCTTTGTACAAAAGAACTTGACAAATTCTTGTGGCTTTCTGAAATAAAAGATCCTGTAAACAGGTTACAAAAAGGTATAGTTGCAGGGCCAGATCCCTGTCTTGTGGAATTTATTAAAATGTGTGCAACACAATTAGCACCATTGTTGTTATCAATGTTTACTGACACCATTGTTGTTATCAATGTTTACTGAGTCTGGAAACAATAATGTCCTATTAATAAGAGTAGATGAAAGTTCAGTTACTCCAGTTTTACTTGGAAATAATGATATAAAGATCCCAAGTAAGAATATTTGAGAAATAACTAGGAATAAGAGATACAAAGTCAAAAACAAACAAATTAATTGAAAACCAAGAATTCGACCACACTATTTCCAAGGCCAAATTGCAGGACAAAATCAAATATTTGAGCTAAGTAAAAAAACAGAGAAGCAAAGTAATAGGATTTACAGGCATAAAACCCACAAATGCTTCCAAAGATGACCTTTTAACTAGCTGCATCATTACCTGGAGGGCGCAACCTATCAAGACAGTCCATAACAACACGAGATGCTGTCCTAACAACAGAAAATTACAAAAGGCAGTTGTGTTTCAGTGAATGATAATTTTGATGGACACACCAATGAGAAGGCACTGATTTTATAACTGAAAGTGACTTTAATTCAATTACAAGTAACTACAGATTCATTTTAAAAACTAGCTGCACTCATCCCTCTGGAAACTCTGCTCTCACATTCTCCATATTGACCTCTAAACCCTCTGAAACTTGCTCTCTGAAACTAAAAAGCTGATGAGCCGCTCCCTCCCATGGGAACTGAAAGCAGACAATCGCTTTGTTTTATGGACCACAAAGCTGAGATCCAGTCTGTCAAGCCAATCTGTATGCCAGTGGCCTAAGAAAACTGAGAAGCTGAGAAGTTATTACTTCAAGAATAAAACTTCAGCATGTGAATCTTTGTCCCAGAAAGAATAATGCGTTATTTATGAAGTTTCAGATGACACAACAAACAGCCTAACTGAAGAAAGCACTGCACACAACAGAAAAGGATCATGTCGCAAAGAGAAAGAGTGCATTCCAAACCAAGAAGAATCCTCCACTTGAAACTGGAGCATAAACAGAGGCAACTCCACACAACATTGGACATTATTGAAGAAAAAATAGAATACTTATTAACTCTTAATAACCAGTAAACAGTCAGCCTCTTTTGTGTTATGTATTTGTCTATCTAGTCCAGTACTTCTTAAACTTTTTTTTCCTGTGACTCAATTTCATCCTCCTGGCAGAATTGTCAATAACTGTCATATCTTTGGACCCTTTGGAAAATCACCTGTGATTGTTGTCCCGAATGGGCTGATCCCCCTTGGACAATCACTGCCTATGGTTGCCTTGTCCTTGCCCTGGGAGAATCACAGGCAATAATGTTTGGGGGCTTCTCCTTGCCTATTATAAACTATTTGCAATCTTTTATCATTCAGTAGTATTATGATTCATAACTCAGGGCAACCCAGACTAGGTGGTGGCCCATAGTTTAAGAAACACAGGTCTAGTTTGTCTTATATGTTAATATACTAGCTGTCCCCCATGGCTCTGCCCGCGTATTAGTGAAACAGGACAAACTTTAAAAAACGATAATGAAAAAAAAAGTAATAATTTGTATTGAGAAGAATTTATATTGATAGCTTTTGTATCCGATGGCCTCTTGATATACCATATTTTTTTTTTTTGCTATCAGGGATGAAAATGTAGCTGTGATCTCTTTGGTAAAAATGTAAAAAGTTGGCAAGGTATCTCTGGCCAAGCAGAAGGTAGGTATGCTTCAACATCAAACATTGCCACTGAATCTGATCATGTTCAGCTCTGATGGGAGACCATCCCTGACATGGGGAGAAGAGCACGTGGCCGTGATATCTCTGTCATTGAGCAGGTACCTTCTCAAACACACGTAGCTGTGATCTTTCTCTCAAAAATGTCAAACGTTTCCCTTAAAACAATCTCTAGATGATAATGTGTGCTGAACAAACAGGTATCGCTAGCTAAGTGGAGGCAAGGTGCGCTCCAATATTTGGCAAGATATACAGTGACTTGAACAGAGGCTGATGCATGAGTAAGGAGGGCCTCACTCTGCTCCATACTCCTGATGTCACACTTCCCCCTCCACTCGGCCAACAGCCTCTGTCTCAGATTAGTGTGAATAAATTGCTCCTGCAAGCGAACTATGATACTTAGCATGATGAGAGAAGTCGTAAAATCAACTGAAATGTTCAAGCAAATTATAGAAAAAATCCTGATCTAAATCCATTAAGTAATTCTCTGGTGAAAAGCAAACAGATATACAGACAGACAAACAGACAGATAGACAGACGTTGGATTTTGTATAGATAGAGATATGCAGTTAACCTATTTCTATAATCCTTCTGTTTATCAATAAATTGTATTATTCTGTTTCTTAAAACAAATGTGCTTCACTTACCTTGATGCAAGTCTAACAGCTGTATACAACAGAGAATGTTAAGGTAAATAAAGTAGAACCCTTACCGAATTATATTACTTAATTACTGTCAAGTGAAATGTCTTCCATATTCCTACAATAACTGACAAAGATTTAAATAATGAAGACATTCATAACATTGGTGGGCATTTATTCAAACCCATTTTATGATGAGGCAGTTCTTTTTTTAGTCTTTCATCTAAATATGGAGTCATCAATTTCTGTGTACCCTCATCTCCTTCAGCCACTGCAGATGCTTTCCATGGTCTATGACTTTAAATATGTGCTTACAAAAACACTGAGAACACCCAGAAGTCAACGATATCCCCCGTTAATTGTATGTGCTGGTAACTGTAGCATCTGCAGCATCATATGAGAGTTCTTTTACTACTTTTTTAAGTCTTTTAATCTCTTTCTATCATTCAGTGCCTTATAGCAGGGGGATAAATAGTAATTCTGGCCAATGGGGAAGACAATAATACAGTCTGAAAAACATAAAGAAATTGGTCAGATCATTTGCTAAAGGAAACAGACGACTTATGTTGTCAACTGATTTTTCTTCATCCATTATTTAAATTGGAGGGAATGGGTTTTGATAAGAAATGTATTAGTGTTAATCCATTGAGCAGCAAGAAGGAAGTTTTTGTAGCAATAATTTTAATGCTGTCTTTATTTCACCTTGCATTGTGCCAAATAAGAGGTATTGCTTACCAACTAAAACCCAAACCTTTTGAGCTTTATTTACAACACAAAGGTAAATTCTGTCAAGGACAAAACTGAACGAATCTTCTGTATAATAAAACACTAGGTCTGTGTGTCCAGTCCTTCAGAGGGTGTGAGATGCACAAGCAGGAGTAAAGTCACACACTGAGTTGCCGTTATAGTCTTATAGTGTAAAACTGGAAAGAAGGAAGACACCTCGAAAATAATGACAGAGTCTGAGAAGCAGGTTTTACAGGAACACACTCAACAAATAGAACGTTGATAAAGAGGCGTTTACACACACACAAATACAGAGGAAAGGCACTGAAGGTACACATAGGGCAAGAGATAGCAAATATTTTTAATTAATACTTTTACCTGTCTTTAGCAGGTACTTTCAAAAAGACAGGATGTCTTTTGAGAAACTAATAATTCACTTTTGTTTGCTTTATTTTCACAAAGTGTGCATTGATCTACAGTTCTAGAGCAGTATACCATTTACATGTAAAATATGTTTAAAATAGGTATAAATAAAATTGTAATCTGAGTACTTGTTTGCCAAGCACACAAAAAAATGGCTCATTTCCACAAAATTTTATGTGTGAGGTTCCCATTGGTCCAACTTAAAAATGGCATATTGGGGAGAAGGGGTGTAATGGGAGGGGGACAATCTGGAAAAAAAAAAACATAGGGACTACAATTCCCATCAGGTAGCAGGGGTGTGCTGAGGATGGTGGGAGGACATTGATATCAATGCACAAAACATTTTTCTACTGGCCTAAGCAGGATATCACTTTACAAACCACAAGTACAGCATATTTCGTCTCAACTATAATTTGTAAAGCAGTTTATTTTTTTGCACTGAATTGCAGCTTTTGCCTAAGAATATGTCATTTAATTTTTCTAAAGGCAGTTTTTTCCCCCCATTTTTTCATACCCAGCAGTAGGTACTTTAGCTACTGAAAGACTAAATAATATTAAGTAAATCAAAAAAAAAAGTTACCTACTAACAGATATACGAATTAAGTGGACAAGACAATGTCAAGCTTTGTTGGTCTGAATATCCTGCTCTCGTCAAGATTGTTCTAATGTTCTAATACCCGCATACATGTATAGAATTTTTGAATTCAAGCTGAAATTCTTAAACCTCCAATAAAACAGTATACTCATAATTATGAACTTATTAACCTAAGTCCATCTGTCAATATTGAAAAACAAATTTCAGAATTCATATCCATCTTCAGACTCACTATGTTACCCACAACATGTTATCTCATCTGCCTGGGCTTGTGTTCAAATGTATGATATCACTTCAGTGTTTAGGTACCTTAGAATGGTGGTTAGTACAGAAACGTACTATATAATAAAAAGATGAAAATTACCTGAGTCTTCAGTGTGTAACAAGATGACTTCACTAGGAGGTCCCACACCTGCCTCACACACAGCTGCATATCTCACCTCATACCTTGTAGACTTCTGAAGATCTTTCAGAATGAAACAGTTTTCAGTATTATCAGTCACTTGTGAACTCCACTCTTTCTCAGTTTCTTTCCGGACCTGCACCAGATATTTCATTGTCTCCTTTGATCCATGGAGCGGGAGAGAAAGTTTTATTTCTGCAGAGTCACTCAAAGCTTTGACCACTTTTGGGACATCTGGAATTGAAGGAGGCTCAAAGTCTGGATTACGCAGCTCTCCATTACAATAGAGGAGAATTGAAATGCATTCTCGCTTCTCCATAGGCTGATCTGTAACCACAAACTTGATGGCTCTGTTCTGTCGGTTGTTAACTACAAAATCAACAAATAATGTCTTTCTTTCTCTTATTTTGTTAAAGCCCATCTGTGAATATATCCACTCATCACCGTTCTCTACATTGCTCTCCATGTCTTTGTCTCTGCCATTTTTCAGCTTTCTACATTTAACATAATTTTCCATTGTATTTAAACTTTTGCTTTCGTTGCTCAGCCTGTTAAAATTGAAACTTATAATGTAATTAATATTTGACTCCAAAAGCAAATTCTCTGTTATATCCATTTTTCCTGTAAGAAGTGATACATTCCCATTTTTCATATCTTTCACAAGAGTTTCAATCACTTGTATCTCTTTTTGCAGTGAGCTCAGCCAACCCTGTAACTTTGGTTGACTAAAGGGGGACATTCCATGCGTCTCAAGGAAATCAGCCAATGCCGTTTCTGTTGCTGTTCCTCCACGAATTGATGGGATAATCTCAGCAATCTTTTTTTGAAAATGCAGCTTGTAGTCTCCCAGCAATGTTTTGAATCGAATGACTTTCTGCTCTATGCTATAGAAACACTTCACTGTAAAATCTGTTAAAAGATCATTGCACATCATATCAGCTTCTAATAAAGAGTCCAGCACACGTTCTACCTGGGTGACCAGATGAATGCTGATCTCATACATCAGCTTCGCAGCAACAGGCTCCAGCAAACTGAGAGGGTAAAGCCACACAGTAATGGGCACTGCTTGCTCATCATCCTTACCCAGTAAAGCGGGCAAGGTCTTGTAGACATCTAGGGCAGTTAAATAGTCAACTGGAAGATTAGGAATACGAATGTCTCCATGGAATGTACAGCGGATTTTTTCCAATTCCTCTTTTTCCTTATCACAAAAGTCCACTGCCCCTTTGCCTTTAATGGTGAAATGTGGGATTTTACTAACAGATACTTTTAGATGCCCTGCAATGGTTTGAACAGATTCATCTTTAGAAATGTCTCTGTCAAACACCAGGAGTGCTCGAGCACCATACAAAATCGCTGTAACCACATGAGTTGCCATCCCCTGCCTAAATACTTCCTCGTACGTGACATTGTTTCTACTGAGTTGGCTCATCGTCAACTGCTTGAACATGGTGGTCATGAAGTAATTCAGAGTTACCCGCACTTGATGCTTTGATGAGTTGCTGTTGTTTAGGTATTTGGCTGAACCTTCCACCTTTACAAGGCCACAGGCAAAACTTCCCCTCAGTGAGGAGTTGATATCAAGCGCCTTAGCCTTGTCAGTCAGAGAGTTAGAAGTCTCCAACAAATACTCTGTAAGAGGCTGAGGGTGAATACCAACATCTCTTTCCAGGTCTGTTTTATTCCAGAGTGTCACCCCTATTGAATGAAATAAATCAGTAATTATTACATTTTCAAGTGTTCTTTCTACGAATAAACTATACAACAGTCTGCAGCTATTTACCCCAATCTGAAATTAGTAACAAATAATTAATTAATATAATTTACTTGATAAAGGGGCAGCATGACAATAGATTATAAGTGTTGCTTCAGTGACTTAGTTACCATCTGTACTGTGTTTGCTTGTCCAATCTCCACAACTTTCAGCTTGTCTTTGTCCAAAAGATGTTATAAGATTGGTTCCACACTTTGTGTTTAACTCCATAGTAGATGACTGCTTAAAATACATTAAACTCTCCTGTGTTTCCTGTATCCATGAGAATGTATGGTTAGACGTCTTTGTAAGTCTAGTAAATTAGGTTATTACTGAACAAAAATTCTTAAGAAAGTGTTTATATTAATTCAAAAAAGTGGCAACACGTTAGGTTAGGTACTGCAAACATGCATCATCTACTCTTCTGTAACAAAATCTTCACTAAGGCTTCTTTGAGTCTGCATAACACTTTTATAAAACATTAGTAGGTCAGTTATTCATGTCTGTGCAATGTGGCATTATGACATGATGGTAAAATGACTTTTTAATATGAAGGATTTAGAGTTCTTATACTAAATATTTAATGTCAAAAGTAATGCGTATTAGTTGAGGCACCTCAAACCACTCCAAAGTAAAGTTCTGTTAGTCGGTCACATTGCAGAGATGAATAAACACTTTACTGAGTCTTTATAAGTGCTATGAAGACCCAAAGGAGTTTTTGTTAAGGTCTTGTCACATAATATTAAATGAGTAATAAATGCATTTTTGCGGTACCTAAACTAAAGTGTTACTGAAAAATCCTATAAATCTTTGAACATGCTTTATTATAGTCGATACTGCCATAACTTTGGCTGGATCCATACTTCAACCACTTTAGGAAATCTGGTAGCCTTAAAAAGTCCAATGAAATTTATAATTTCATATACAAATGATACTTTCCTAAACAGGATAAGAACTCTTTAATGTGCTGTATATAGCTGAGAAGAACCTTGAAAAATATTACTGTATCGTTAAAGTATGCTTAAATATTTAAGTGAGAGACAGAGGACTCAAATTAGCCTTTTTATGCCAACTGCTGGAGAGCAGCCTTGAAGAGAACCTTGGGCTTCTTCAGTGCGCTTCCACCAGTGCTGTCTAAACTTTGGATGTCAGCCATTTGGGTTTAGGCAGGAGACGCCTCCAAAGTGTTCTTTCAGTGCTGTATATGCTGTCCCCCTCCACCTGCTGTTTACAGAGCTTCTCCAGATATTCCTGCCCCTTCAGGCAGTCTGCTGCCATCTGAGGATCCTGGTCCAGAGGTTCTACAGTATGTTTTCAAAATATTGCAAAAGATATTTTTGACATAAATATGAAACTCCACTGGACATCATCATATATTCATAATGTCCTGAAGAAGTATTAAAGGTGGTTTACCATTTGTCTCTTTCCCTTATCCTAATGAGATTGCACACACTCACACTGTAAAAACTGTGGCATTGGTAATTTATTTTAGAAGAGACAAAATGATTTCTTATTTATTGATTTCACAATAAACAATAAATGGATGCAAAAGGTACATCCTTTCTCTATAAGGAAAAAAAGAGTACCCATAAGACTATTGGACTGTTGAGCTTTCACATTAGCCAGCATTTCTCTAATCCAATAACTCATTGACCTTCTTTTGACAACTCATACACCTTCCTCTCTGCTAAAGGGGCCCCAGGAAGTAATTCAATTGCACAATCATAGTTTCTGTGGTCACCACAAAACACACTTCTGTTTGCTAAAATCTCCCTTGAGGTCTATATAATGACTGGGTTTTAAGTTTTCTTTATGGGTGATAGTCAGCGTTTTCAAAGAAAAAACACTCCATGACACTAGAATATTTGAGAATTGAGTTTTGTCAACCAGAAAAATCCTTAAATCACTTTAGGACTAGGACTGTCACAAACAAAAATGGTAAGGTACTCTACATATAAATGCCAATTTTTTATCATAACAGATGAGCATATTCAATTTCCCCCTCCCAGTTGAACTTCCATCATTTGAGTAGATTTTCGTTTTTTTTTTTTTTAATTTTAATGAAATTTGAGTTGTTTTAAAAGCCCTGAGAAAAGAACATTTTAAGAAGTCCCAGCACATAATTCACAAGATTCCACAATAACAGTTGGGTCTAATGCAAAATTGTGAAGGTGTAGACCCCAGTTTCCTACTTTTAATAGTAGTTTGGGACAACCACAACAAAAACCTAATTCCCCTTTTTAAAATTATTTGAAACTTTAGGACTTAATTTCTCATTTTCAAGGGCATCAACATTTGGTGATAATTCCTTTGCCCTTTGCTTCTTTATTTCAGGAAAAAGGAAAACAAATCTAATCAAATTTACAGGAATATATGAGTGTAGATTATTAATACTTAAACTGTCACTAATTATATCTAAAAACTCATATCCTTCTGGTTCACTATTTGTAAAACTGTACCTGTTAATTAATATTTGAATAATGAAAGTCCCCCATGACTATAATATCCTTCATTAATATAAAGAAGCTGTGGTCAGATGGCTGTTTGAAATAATCTAAAAATGACAAATGACTGTTCACAACAAGATGGTAACAGCACCGTCATAACAATAAAAAATTACAAAGAATATCAAAATTGTGAGAAGTAAATGAAATGAACAAAACTGGAACTGAAAAATCCAGGAACCTCTCATCACAACAAATGTATGAAAACCTAAGAGAGAAATATAGGTGTAAGAGGCAAAGCTATTAGAAGGTCTTTTTTAATGGGCTTGGCAGAAGAATCATTAGTGTTTTTAGGAGGGTTTTTACACAGAAGTACTCTATTATCATTTACCAAGATATTAGGGCAAAACCAAACTCAAAGTCAAAACAAAATATAAAAAAGCCACAGTCTTTTCTCTAATAATTTTGTTTTCACCACTGCTTGAATGGTAAGTCTTTCATAAATGTGCTTGTTATGTTTTTGTCAAAGCTGGGATGTTTCCTTGTGTGTGTGACCATCTTTATTACTGCAGTCTTGCCAACTGCATGCACCGTGCACATGAACACCACATTGCATAGGAATGTGACCCATCCTCAGCCACAAAATGGTGGCACCATTTAACCACATTAAGTTGTCAGCGGCCATAGAAAACACAGACACAAAATAGTGATTTGATGATGTCATAAACACAAATTGCACTCGGTTTCTGTACAATGTGACACAGTCCTATTTCTTAATGCGTTCTCCCTTTTGTATTAGTGGATAGAAGTGTCTACACCCTAACATTTATCTCACAATTGTGATATAATTTATCTCAAATGCTAATCTAGCTGAAATCCTGATTGCACTAAAGACAAAAAACACAATCATTGAATACAAAAATGAACACACTGTCACATACATGCACAAGAAGACCGCTTAAGGGCTCTGGGGCCTCATGTATAAACGGTGCGTACGCACAGAAATGTTGCATACGAACCTTTCCACGCTCAAATCGCGATGTATAAAACCTAAACTTGGCGTAAAGCCACGCACATTTCCACGGTAACTCATACCTTGGCGTACGCAATTTCTCCGCTCGGTTTTGCAGACTGGCGGCACCCAGTGTCAAAGCAGTGCTACTGTTCCTGTGTGATCACCCTTTCTTTCTTAGACCCACATTCCTGACGCGGCTTTATAAATACACTGAAATGAACTGCATATTGTTTATTAGTGTAATGCATCTGATTGTAATTAACCTCTAGCAATATAATGGTCCAGGGAATAGCCATAGTATTCCAAATACCATAACTGCTTTAGCGTTGTTACGCTCACTGCATCTTGTTCTTCTTTTTGCTGCACCCATTAAGGGTTGCCACTGCCAGATCATCTTTTTCCATATTACTCTCACTGCACCACTCGGAGTATTTATATCACTATATCTGAGTGGGGAATCACAGCAGCAAATGATCGGAAAGAGAATTATCAGTATACAGTTTCAAGTACACACTACCTCAACCACGGCAAAAAGCGTCAAAGCCTTTCCTGTACGGACCTCGCGTTTCAGAAACAGTTTCATCCCAAGAACTATAAACGCACTCAATCAGTCCATCAAGTGCTCCTTGTAGAACTGTTTGTACTTATAAGTACAATCACCTCACTGTAAACTTACACTACAGTTATAATATTGCACAACCTGCGCCACTTTATAAAGCGCGTATGATGACAATATCATTTTTAAGATGAAATGCAGCAAAATATGTTGCTTATAGTATACAGATAAAACTTTAACTTCATTTAAATAATCTATATTGTTAATAAATAAACATGTGAGGACATGTTGCCACAGCGCTAGTGAGCTACTGGCGCTCCGTTCACGGTTTGTTCCTACCTCGTGCTGTATTCTTGCTGGGACTGGCGCGACACTAGAAGGATAGATGGGTAGAATAATTAAACATGCACTACGAGGATTTTTCAATGTTCCTTAAACGTTTTGAAGAATCGGCGTTCTAAGCTTACAAATGGCTTAACGTCTATTACAGAGCTGTTTGTGTGGCGACTGGAGAAAGAAAAGTATGGACAGGAATTGGAGGTTAGTATGTTTGAAAGAGGCAGTACTTCTGTAATAAATTATTTCATCGAAGGTCGCACATGGTGCAGCAAGCCTCTTGCGTGAGATATGAACAATCACTGCGCCACCGTGTTCCCATGTTTAATAACATGCTTTCATTCCTATCATCATGAAAATGATATCACGTATACATCTCAGTATTTTAATTATTCAGAGAGCTGTAATATCTTGAATGTAATGCATTCTGTGTCCTGTCGGAGAGAGAGAAAGAACGGAAGCACGTAGTGATTCACACACACAGAGCACATAGAAGATCAAACACAGAACAAAGCATTTAACATGCTATTTGAGAAACTAGTAAAATAAACGATTTTAAGATGAAGTTTATGATGTTCTACTTTAATGGCAAAATAAACTACGTGATTAAAGTGGAAATTTCGAGATTAAAGTTGACATTTCGTGCTTTTTTCCCCACTGTGTGCCTATGTTTTTTGTTTGTACCCTAATACGCTTTCATATGACACTCAGACGGTGGGCTACGACTCGCCTTTTCACAGCGACTATGATATGTGATTTCTTTTGTATTTCGGGCACTGTGCGACTTTGTGAATTTGATCTTTCGAGTTTTTCCGACACTCTGTCACTCGATCAACTTTCTTTTGTTGATTATACCACTGTTTAAACCAACAAATAGTATGTTTTTCCTTTGCCTCCACTTGGTATTCGCTGAAATTCTTATATTTTCCCCTGTGCTTTTCCCATTGTCTTTTCACAGAAGGCTATTTATATTGATTTGCATATTCAAAGAGGCGTAATTCTGGGAGGAGTTGGGGCGGGACAGAAGGCGCGTGCACGTGCGTTACTTTTTACGCTGATCGGGATTTATGTAGTGGAAGAACGTGAAAGTATGTGTGCGCACAGATTCCTGCATCTAGATTTTTCTGTGCGTACGCACAATCCCGCTTTTGTGCTTACGCCATGTTATAGTGTGAGTTCTACGCACGGCGTTATACTGTACATGAGGCCCCTGGTGATTGTAACTACTCATCACTCCAGGGGTTGGACCGGATGATTGACAGCTGTAACATCTCTGACATCACTTCTGCTGTCTATCCAGCCAGACACACCTATTCCTGCTGGAAGGACATATGACTGACCAATTTGAAATCAGCACATTGTGAAACTCCCATCTGAAAAGATGTTCTTTTACTGTTTTTTTTTTTGCTTTTCAGTTATATGGGATCACCAGGTGGTTCCCCTACTCTTTATTAAGGTCTCTTACAATATATATATGCAAATATGCTCTAATGATGCAAAACAATATAATAATATATAAAATTATATAATATAAAATTATATAATATAATATAATATAATATCTTCTTCTTTCGCCTACTCCCATTAGAGGTTGCCGCAGTGGATCATCTTCTTCCATAATATAATATAATATAATATAATATAATATAATATAATATAATATAATATAATATAATATAATATAATATAATATTATATAATATAATATAATATAAGATTGCCTGCAATCCTTTACAGTACACTAGGTCATATCATTGTGTATTTGTGCACAAAATGTCAGCCAATGATTCACAACCCACCCCATTCCTTTAGGCTTCCTGAAATCCAATAATAATAATTCTTTTCATTTATATAGCGCTTTTCTCACTACTCAAAGCGCTCAGAGATATTTGCATCCAACTACATCATCCCACTTGTACAACTTAGGAACTGAGTCTTGCCTCTATACTTTATTATGTAACTCTGCTTATAAACATCTCCCTTTAATTTCAATTTGGCTCACAGACCTCTCTCTTCCCTTTACTCCTTCTGCCTGGGTGACCATATTTCATAATGTAAAACATTCTTCCTAACATCCTAATTTTCCTTTCTGTTAATACTCCAATATTGGCTGAAACTACAGTCCTTTTAGATCTGTCTTTGCATCTCAACTCTTATCATCAGAGTCTTGTTGCTTACTTATTGATGATATTGTTAAATCACTGCTTCCTGACTGAGGATGGAGTAGGAAGTGGGAGTTTTTGCTTTTGGTTTGGGGTAAGGGAATCATCAGGCTTAGAATTCTGTTATAAATGTTCCATACAATTTGGCTTAATTTATTAGATTGAAAAAATTCAATGAAAAATTGATTACATACACACACAACCTTAGGTACCAAACCTGATCTGACATTTTATTTTTTACATATACATTAATGATCTGGAGCTGAATGACTTTACCTGGGACAAGTTGGTCATTGCGACAGTCATAAAGCATCCCCAGCTGGAATGGTCGTCCAAGAGCTGCAATTTTAATGGTGACTGATTGTTGCATCATTGTTTCACTGTTGTAGAGATCATAATGAGCTCATTTTCATAGTCTGCTTCATTCCCACCTGGTTAGGACAAGGTGAAGCGTCCATTAACTTATAACAAGCCTACATTCGGAATAAAATGTAAATCAAAGACACATTAAGCAGCAAACAACCCAATTATAATTCCTTCATCTCTTTCTGCTGTCAGTAGATGGCAGTTCAGTAAAATTTATTTCTATAGCACATTTTCATTCATGAAAGTACCTCAGATTACTTTATAATAACAACAGATAAATAAGGTTATAAAGAGGTTTACTAAGAATTAAAAATTAAAAATAATAATCAAATTCTACTCTTTTACTCAATAATAAAGTGATGATGCACCCATATTTCTGATACCAACTGACCAGCCATTCTCAAGCTTCCAAAATTCATCAGTTCTTCCAGATTATTTAGGTGCTGGCTATCCATCATTTGCATGTAACAATTATAATTTTCAATTTTGGACTTCACAAGAACCTCAAAAAAAAAATGGGTCTTATATGCTATATTCCCCTAACAAAATTTTTTTAAACTTGTTTAATTAAAGGTGAGCTTAGAGAGTTTTTCATTACAATACTGGGTTAATGGCTGGTATCCCGAAGGTTGCAGGTTCGAATCCCCGTCACTGCCAAAAGAGATCCTACTCTGCTGAGCCCTTGAGCAAGACCCTTAACCTTCAATTGCTCCAGGAGTGCTGTACAATGGCTGTCCCTGCGCTCTGACCCCAAGGGGTATGCGAAAACTAACAAATTCCTAATACAAGAAATTGTATGAGGCAAAATAAAGAACAAAAAAAAATGTGATTCATATAATGAAAAGTAGTAATTTCAAGCAATTATAGCTGTTTGAAACATTGAGACACTTTTCTACTGAAGTGGACTACAGCTATTTATTTCAGTCCAAATCTTTTACACTTAACATTATAAATTGTAACTAACTGTGCTTTTTCATAAAAAAGAGGAACAAAGCAACAAATGTACATTGTTTTGTGGCCTAATAAGTTTCTTTATTTTCCCAGTAGCTTTTAAATTTTGAAAGCTTTCTCCCTTTAGGAATATCTCTTTTCATTGGTTAATGACAAATATAAACTTACTTTAAGGGACCTGCAGTCATTTCCTCACCCTAATAACCCTTTTTAGTCTCCTTTTTCTCTGTGAAGACTTTTGTCTTACTTTGCCTTTATTATTGCCATTTTGTCAGTTTTCTCTGATAGCTACTAAAGTATTTATTAAAATCCATCCATCCATCCATTATCCAAACCCACTATATCCTAACACAGGGTCACAGGGGTCTGCTGGAGCCAATCCCAGCCAACTCAGAGCGCAAGGCAGGAACAAATCCCTGGGCAGTGTGCCAGCCCACTGCAGAGGACACACACACACACACCCACACACCAAGCACTCACTAGGGACAATTTAGAATCGCCAATGCACCTAACATGCATGTCTTTGGACTGTGGGAGGAAGCCCACAGAGAACATGCAAACTCCATGCAGAGAGGACCCGGAAAGATGAATCTAGGTCTCCTTACTGCAAGGCAGCAGCGCTATCACTGCACTACCGTGCCGCCCATTTATTAGAATATTCTTTCCATTTTATTCCAACGTCTCTGGCCTGCTAGTGTTCTTTAATGGCTCGATTGCATGTGTGTAGGTGAGCACACACACAATCGAAAGCTCACGCTACCACGGTATTCAGCAGGAAAGCCACTCTCACTCCATAACGTTATGAAATCCTATATTAGCAAAGTTCTAATTTTGATTCATCATCTGGAAAGTGCATTTTGCATCCCCCTGTTTACTCACCTTTCTTGACATAATTTTCCTTTCAATGACAGAAACAGCAATACAAAGACCAAACCCATAAATAATCATTGTGAGTGGAAATGTACTCACCTCAGTTTATCTCTCTTTGCCTTCTGGTTTTTGTGTCATCCTCCTGTGCGTTAGACAGAATATTTAATTGATAACATAGATTGATTCATTTATTCAGGTAAAATTTCGTGTTAGCCTAATTGCCAAGGAAATTGTTTGACCTTATTGATAGGTCAAGTCTCAAAAATTCCAGAGCATTAAATAATGCAGTAGGCCTTCACCCTCAGTGCCTTCTCTTAGAGGCTTTGTGTTAAGCTGTTTCCTCTTTTCTGTTTCCTTGTATTGTGGTTGCATTGTGGAATAACTAACTTTACTGTGGTTTTATTAACTTCCTGTCCCAAAACTGAAATAAACCATCTGAGATCCACACAAAAACACATCTTTTATTATTACATAGGTAATTTGGGAATTAAACAGAAAAGGTGATCTTCAAAAATTCTCGCTTTCCAATATTAGCTATTGAATTTCTTTAACTTACTTAAATTATACTTTGGCACTGAGAGGACCTGCGTTACATCATTTACACCCCACCACATAATACATGATAATATATCTAATCTAAAAGTGAATTAACCAATTCAACTGACTTGTCTCTTTCCTGAGGTGTTAATGTTGCCTTATTACATGAGTTGTTGCCTCCTTCTCTGCTACTGTATAATCCAAACACACAAGGCAATGTCATGTACCGAAGGTGCTGCTTAACAGCACACATCAAGTCACCTCTTTCCTTCGACAGGCCCTTACTTTATGTTTAAGACTAAATGTGACAATCATTTATATCCTTTGTACTACCAGCACTAGCAGACTAAACCATATGAATTAACGAAGGCCAATCTTAAGGAAGGAATGAAGTCTTTAATCAAAGCAAAAGTCAAAACCGGGAACTCTGTAACTCTGCTTCCAATACTGAAACACAAACTGTAAGGGCCGGAAAACCCCACTCTCAGTCTTGAAATATGGAAAACTGGGGGTATTCAAAGAATGGGTAAGGAACACCAATTTATAAGAAAGCATTCCAATCAAGTTTGTGAATATTTTCTTTAAGTTCTCTTAGTTCTTACCCACAGACTGATGACTTTTTGACATACATTTGACTACTATTTTTGGGTTTCACTTTGGCTTGCTGAAAGAGCAGTTTGAGTTTAGGGTTTGATTTCTGTTTGTATTTTGGCTACATCTCATTTTCTGGTCGATCTCTTTCAAACTTCTGGATCTTCTTTTTTATCGTGATCTCAGATTTTCATAAATTATTTATGTTCTTTCGGAGTTCATTCCAGACAATCTTTCAATGGAATCAGGGGTTTTGACGCTCAAGTATTCTTAATATTTGGTGTATTATTTTGGCAATGGTATATGTGGAATATTAAAATAGTAATTTTTTGTTTACATTTTGCTGTGTCACTGTTTTGTTTTTCCAAAGAGGTCTTACATGTGCCATCTCCCTGGCAACAGTACCCAGAATGCTCTGCAGCACACTCATTGGTGTCATCATCAGAGCAACAACTTAAAGATCATCCTTAGCAGTTCCAGGATACCCGAGTTTGATGGATAAACCTTAACTGTGGTATTTAACATTTTATACAAATGTCTGAAACAGTCAACTAGAATAGTCACAAACAAATAACTGGCTGTGCGAAGAGTAAGGAATATAAACACCAATGAAGGGCAGGAATTTAGTAAACTAATTAAATGATCTAAAGTTCTTCATAGGTTTATGCATAATTATGAGGGAAGAATCACAATTTGCAATAAGTAAACATTATTCACAGTTTACTCTTTAAGAAGTGGCTGTCTGTAGTGTTTAGAAAGGAATGGATTAGTTGTGCTTGCTCTGAAAATAATCGTTAATTATTATTACCGTTCTAAGTGAAATATTATTAGTTTGAACTCGATATATTACTTGCTTTTTACAACATCACTTGTTATTTATTTATTTGCAGACACAGCCTTTATTGTGAAATATATTTTTGGATGTTGTTGCTGTTAATTACATGTGATCCAATGCATATGCTACATATTGCATCATCTCATAAACACTATAAACACTGTTAAAGATGGAGGAACACATCTCTCGCCAATCAAGTATTTAGATAAAAAAGGTGAAACAAAGGAAACTGTGGAACTTTGGCTTGGTTATGTTGACTAAGTTCTCTGAACATCAAATGTGATTGTCATTGCTTTTGCTCCTTGGTGGATTGGCCACTATACATCTGATGCCAGTGTGAATTGAGTGTGATCATTGGAGTGGTGAGGTGGCCAGGGCTTGTCTGAGGTCGACCATGGCCCATTTGCAATGCCGCTGCAGGCCACAGGTTGGGAAACTCTGCTTTAGGCTGTTCTTTCATTCATCTCTTTAGCTCTCTTTTACTCCCAGGACGTTTTATTCAATTTTGAATGAATTTACCTTTTTATCTTTTGAGTAACAAACAATTTTGCCCACTTGACCATGACATTATATCTTTAAATAAAACAGACAAATCCAAGATGGAGTCAATTTTGAGACATTGACAGACTTAGATGATACTTTTACTAAGAGTGATTTTAGCAAACATGGGTGGAGTGACTCAAAATTGAAGCTTTGTCTCTTTGCTCAACTATCCAGCACATAAATACCAAGGAAAATGCAATGCCTGCTGAATCAAGAGTTGTGATTTACTTTACTTGTTAAATTCAGGTGTATTTGTCTGGAGATGCACATTGCAACAAATGTGGTTCCCTCTATTGAAATCAGACTGACAGCTAAGGATGGATCCCAAGTCAATTGATTTCTGTCAAGATAATACCCCTCCTTCCCCAAACTGTACTGCCTGTCAGAACCAACTTAGTGACAGTTTGAATAATAGTGCATTATTCAACCAAATGCCAAAGATTATTTGTAATTATTGGACGTCAAACATAATCTAACAATTTTATTAAACTAGCTGAGGAGATATATTGCATTTTACTACATAGCTTACATAACAATAATTTGCATTGGGATTGGCTTGCTTTACATGATCAGCTCAGGTCAGGTTTGGGAGCATGCACTGGTATAGCACATTTCCACACCTACCTTATGATGAAACAGCTTGGGATACTGGTTAGCAAGCCCACAGTCAGACATGTGGTCCAATCCCACCCTCTGGAAATGACCACCTATTTGTGTCTGCCAGGTGTTACATGGGTGTCCCATTGGCCAGGCCAAGCCACTTGCAAGCTGGATTACCCTCCGAAAATTGCACCACATGGCCGTAGTGCTGTAACTGACGCTCCATCACAATGCAGGTAATGTGCCTCATTTGGGACTCCATGACCACTCTGGTCCTCAGCAATAAGGATTCTGTGAGTTGGATCACCCTTGGGGAATCGCCTCATATGGCCGTAGAGTGGTAACTGATTCTCCCTCACAATGGAGGTAATTTGACACAAAGTCAAACCAGTGGTACCCAAGGATTCTCTGAAGAGACACAGTACCAAAGGAGAGTCCAGTCTTCATCTCAGGTCACTGGATAGCGCCCATGTCTCGCAACCATATATCAAAACAGGGAGCACCAGGACTCTAAAGACTTGGACCTTCGTCCTTTTGCAGAGATATCGGGAGTGCCACACCCCTTTCCAGTGACCTCATGACCCCCCATACTCTCCTAATCTGTCTACTGACTTCATAGGAAGAGTTACATGAGACGTGAATGGCGCTGCCAAAGTAAGTAAACCTCTCGACAAGGTCAACACTCTCTCCGCAGACACACTGCTGATGGCTGTGCCTAAGAGGTCATTAAAGGCCTGTATCTTGGTTTTTATCCAGGACACTCACAAACTTAGTCGCTCACAGATGCCACACACCCTCTGGACCCAACGATCTTGCCCAACACCTAGTCTATACAAGCATTGAACAGAGTAGGAGCAAGAACACACCCCTGACAAACCCCAGAATCAACTGGAAAAAATGCAGAGATTTTTCAGTGCAAATATATAGCATTGGTCCTCTTAAAAGTGACATAAAATAGAGTCTGTACATCATACTCCTCACTTTTGAGGCTTAATATGTTTGTAATGTCAAAGCACATTATAATAAGAGCACAATGATATAAAATATTGTATGTGTGAGTTGTATATGGTGTATATGTATATGGTGGGGATGGTGCGCTGCTGACCTCGACTCGGGACGTTGTGGGTCGGTGGGGGGAATACTTCGAAGACCTCCTCAATCCCATTAACATGCCTTCCAATGAGGAAGCAGAGCCTGGGGACTCAGAGGTGGGCTCCCCCATCTCTGGGACTGAGGTCACCGAGGTGGTCAAAAAACTCCTTGGTGGCAGGGCCCCGGGGGTGGATGAGATACGCCCGGAGTTCCTCAAGGCTCTGGATGTTGTAGGACTGTCTTGGCTGACACGCCTCTGCAACATCGCATGGACATCAGGGACAGTGTCTCTGGATTGGCAGACCGGGGTGGTGGTCCCCCTCTTTAAGAAGGGGGATCGGAGGGTGTGTTCCAACTACAGAGGGATCACACTCCTCAGCCTCCCTGGAAAAGTCTATTCAGGGGTCCTGGAGAGGAGGGTCCGTCGGATAGTCGAGCCTCGGATTCAGGAGGAACAGTGTGGTTTTCGTCCTGGTCGCGGAACAGTGGACCAGCTCTATACCCTTAGCAGGGTCCTGGAGGGTGCATGGGAGTTTGCCCAACCAGTCTACATGTGTTTTGTGGACTTAGAAAAGGCATTCGACCGTGTCCCTCGGGGAATCCTGTGGGGGGTACTCCGAGAGTATGGGGGTACCGGCCCCCCTGATAAGGGCTGTTCAGTCCCTGTACAATCAGTGCCAGAGCTTGGTCCGCATTGCCGGCAGTAAGTCGAACCCGTTTCCAGTGAGAGTTGGACTCCGCCAGGGCTGCCCTTTGTCACCGATTCTGTTCATAACTTTTATGGACAGAATTTCTAGGCGCAGCCAGGGTGTTGAGGGGGTCCGGTTTGGTGGGCTCAGGATTGGGTCACTGCTTTTTGCAGATGATGTTGTCCTGTTTGCTTCATCAGGCCGTGATCTTCAGCTCTCTCTGGATCGGTTCGCAGCCGAGTGTGAAGCGGCTGGGATGAGAATCAGCACCTCCAAATCCGAGACCATGGTCCTCAACTGGAAAAGGGTGGAGTGCCCTCTCAGGGTTGGTAGCGAGATCCTGCCCCAAGTGGAGGAGTTCAAGTATCTCGGGGTCTTGTTCACGAGTGAGGGAAGAATGGAGCGTGAGATCGACAGGCGGATCGGTGCGGCATCCGCAGTAATGCGGGCGTTGCATCGGTCTGTCGTGGTGAAAAAGGAGCTGAGCCGCAAGGCTCAGCTCTCAATTTACCAGTCGATCTATGTTCCTACCCTCACCTATGGTCATGAGCTATGGGTAGTGACCGAAAGAACGAGATCGCGAATACAAGCGGCTGAAATGAGTTTCCTCCGCAGGGTGTCTGGGCTTTCCCTTAAAGATAGGGTGAGAAGCTCAGTCATCCGGGAGGGGCTCAGAGTAGAGCCGCTGCTCCTCCGCATCGAGAGGAGTCAGATGAGGTGGCTCGGGCATCTGATCAGGATGCCTCCTGGATGCCTCCCTGGTGAGGTGTTCCAGGCACGTCCAACCGGGAGGAGGCCCCGGGGAAGACCCAGGACACGCTGGAGGGACTATGTCTCTCGACTGGCCTGGGAACGCCTTGGGATTCTCCCGGAAGAGCTAGAAGAAGTGGCCGGGGAGAGGGAAGTCTGGGCATCTCTGCTCAAGCTGCTGCCCCCGCGACCTGACCTCGGATAAGCGGGAGACAATGGATGGATGGATGGATGGATGTGTGAGTTGTTATTTTGCTAGTCTGGGTGCATTTCCCTACTTGATCAAGACTGTCATCATTTCCCAGGTTGCGTATACATGGCTCAGAGTTGCCATAAACATATGCACGTTCATCTTTTGTGTGGAAAGTTGCGTACACACATTTCAGGCCTTCCTGCAGTCTCAAAGATGGGGAAAGAGGTTGAGGCCTCCAAAAAGCCATAAAGCAGGTCAGGACCTAAACTGGCCAACCTAGGCACGACAAGTCTTCAAACTACTACCTGCTAGTTTTGGCCTAGGCATGGCTAAAAACTGTTTTTACAGTTGAAAATAGCAAAAGAGTCCTAAAAAATGTATTAAATCTTTTACATGCCTAAGAAGTCTGGGAGTTCTGACAAAGTGAAGAGCCCATGGGAATCAATACAAAGTCATAGGGCAAAAGAGTTTTTAAGTAAAAATATTGTTAGGTATAGGTTTGAAGGTATTTAGGGCATAACTTTGAAGTACAATGCTTGTCTACACTTGATTTTTAATGTGATTTATTTATTCACAAATGAAACAGTAGAGTGAATGGCATGAAGTATTGTAGTGTACAATATCTTGACGTGCCTGTCCCCCCACATTCCAAGCTGTAACCTTAGATTTTCTACTAGTGACCTGCTTATGATTCCAAGAGTCAAACTTAAATGAAGCGGTGAGGCAGCCTTTTGCTATTATGGACCAAATATCTGAAATACTTTACCAGTAGAGATATGCAAGACTGACAATGTGGAACATTTCAAGAAACTCCTAAAATGCCACTTTTTTAATTTTGCTCTTTCGTAACTGGTTTAATTGTGCTCTAATACCATAGATACTGTAAAGAATTATCATTCTCTTCAGTGAATCTGCGATCACTATTGATCTTTATTTGCTCTGTTTTCTTTTCTGTCTCTGCTGGAGTGGCATTCTACATCATCACCAACTGATCAAAGTCCTGTGCAGTCGCCTGTGATGTCTACATGAAAACGGATACCCAAACTTGGCACAAGACCTCCTGCATCAAATCCTGTAAGATAAAACGTTAAAAAAAAAGTTTTCCCAATATTAAAAGGACTGACTTAATCACTGGACTGTGACTGAGAAACTTAAAAAAAAAGAAAATTCTATATTTAAGGACTTTATTTCTCTTAATGAAATACCTTTATCTTTTCCATGCTATTTATTCATTATTATACTTATCTAAGTTTGATTTGTTTTTCTTTTGCATGTAACCTCTTTGACATGTTGTAAACCACTTTAAGTTACCTCCTTTGTATGAAAAAGTGTCATAGAAATACATTTTGTAGAATTTTTCAATGAACATGAAATTTTGGTATGTTCTTTAATTTCTGATCCATTCTGCATTTTATTGTTGTTTTCCTTTTAAGGTTTGTTTATTTTATTGTTATGACAGTGTCATTTTGCCATTGTGAAGTTGAGCTTTCAGTGTGAGGCAGGCAGTGTGGGGCAATAGTTAAAGCTCTGGACTTTAAACCCTGAGGTTGTGGGTTCAAATCCTGCTACTCTCAGTGAGACCACTGAGCAAGACATTTCACCCACCTGTCCTCCAATAAGGAAAAAGCAAAGAAATATAACCAATTGTATTTCAAATGTTGTAAGTTGCTTTGGATAAAGATGTTGGCCAAATAAATAAATGTAAATTAATATTTTCTGACTATGGCCATTTTGCGTGTAGCAATCATGTCGTTCCTATCCTTTGATTGGCATCGTCACAGCACGGGACCTTATCAAGAGAACAGTATATCAGAGAGCAATGTAATATGTTGATGTCCAAGTGTATGAAAAAAATTCTAAACCAAAGTGCTTTAGTGATTAGCGATTTACTTAGAAAAGGTTGCCTTGGTTATTACGTTCACTTTTTAACTAAGAATTTTAACTTGCGAATTTGGAACTGAAACTAGCATTTTGCTCCTTTTATTTTTAATGAAGAAGTTTTCGATACTTTTGTGGCTGGCTTTGTGTGGGTCTAAAAAGGATGCTGTCTTGTTCTAGGGGCTTCCTCTTTGCCAATGGAAACACCACTTTAAAAAGCCACCATGAACACAAGTAGATATTGTCACACACACACACACAGTGTTTCATCACCTCATTTCAAGTTACAGTCTGGAGTCCTCCGTTCTTTAATAATAATAACAATAATAATAAAAATAATAATACATTTTATTTATATAGTGCCTTTCTCATGCTCAAGGCACTTTACAAAGCTCACTCGCTACTGAAGTCTTCAGGCTATTGTCATTCAGCCACATCCAACCAACATCCAGAGGAAAGATCACATGAGTTCATCCTATAGACAGAAGGGGGAGGAAGAAAAGACACCATGAAACAGGACCAGAAACAATATGCGACAGATAAACAAACAGACAGACTCACAGATATATATGCACACAGAGAGTCCCCTCACAAAAGTTCTTTAATTTACAGTTTGTCTTTTACAGCCACTCACACAGCAGACACACTCCTAAACCCATCCATCCATCCATTTTCCAACCCGCTGAATCCGAACACAGGGTCACGGGGGTCTGCTGGAGCCAATCCCAGCCAACACAGGGCACAAGGCAGGGAACCAATCCTGGGCAGGGTGCCAGCCCACCGCAGCACTCCTAAACCCTTCAGGTTATTGTTTGTTAGGTCCAGTTCTTTTAGGTGTGAGTGTTCAGCAAAGAGAACTGAAGAGAGAGCATCACAACATCCTGAGGTGAGACCACATGTGTCCAGCCTGTAGAAATAAAATGAAAAAAAAAAACATGGTTAATTATATTTTATTTATAGTTTTATATAGGGTATATATAAAACTGTGCAGGAAAAAGCTGATGGCACTCATAGTGAAAATTTGCGAAAGTATTATAGAGAAAAGGTTTAAAGAAGAGACCACCATAGGGGAGGAGCAGTTTGGTTTCATGCCAGAAAGAGGAACAACTTATGAAATCTTTGCATTGAAACTGGTGATAAAGAAGCATAGAGAAAAATAGAAATGTTTGCATATGGCGGTTAGTGATTTGGTGAAAATTGTCCAGGATTTATATTTTGGATTGATGACTTGAGCTAAAGCAGTGTTGGGATAACATACAAGATTCCAGTTGGAGGACGTCTGCATCAGGGATCTTCTTTAAGTCCTTACCTCTTTGATCTGCATATGATTGTGTTGAGTCATGGGATAAAAGATCAGTCCCCGTGGTGCCCACTTTTTGCTGATGACATTGCATTGTATAGCTAAAGAAAAGAAGAACACCTGGAAGAATAGAGAAGGGCTTTGGAAGACAGAGGGTTGAAGGTAAATAGTATGAAGACAGAATATCTGAGGTTTAATGATGATCAGGATCCAGAGTTTAGCCTGCAAGGAGAGCTATTGAAAAGAGTGGATATGTTTAAATATGTAGGATCAATGGTAGCCCAAGATGGAGAATTAGATGCAGAGATGACCCATAGAGTGCATTGTGGATAGGACAATTGGAAGAAGGCATCAGGAGTATTGTGTGATCAAAGAATCAAGGCAAAGGTTAAAGGTCAGGTTTTTAAGACAGTGTTAAGATCAGCATGGAGCTGAAACATGGATAGTAAAGGGAGAACAGGGGAAGTTAAATGTGGTTGAGATGTATGTGAGTTAAAAAAGGGACAGAATGAGAAATGAGACAATCAGAGGTACAATAAAAGTTGGGAGATATCTAAGAAAGTACAGGAAAGTAGATTGAAATGTCATGAACATGTGATGAGGAGAAACTATAGATGCATGGAGAAAAAAGTGTTGGAAATGGAAGTACAGGGGAAGAGAAAGGCCAAAGCAGAGGTGGATGGATAAAGGAAAAGAAGATCTGAAAAGAGTCTGACTGAGGAGGAGGTACAAGACTGAGTAGTTTAAAAAAAGATGATTAATCATATCGACCCTACAAAGACGTAAGAAAAGATGAAGTGGAAGATGAATTACAATGTTAATCATATCTTAATTGTACATTTTGATATTCAATAATGTTTCTTATTTAAAATGGCTGGAGAGCACAAGGGAACCTGCAAAGAAGGAGGACAGGAAGATCCTGTTCTGACATTTTCCAGAAATAAAATCTAAGTGTGTGCCTAAAGACTCAAGTATGAAAGATGTTTGTGCCAGACTGTACCAGAGCTGGACATCTGAAGGATACCTGTAAATATCTGCAATCCTAAAAAACAACCTGTGAAATTTGTCAGTGAGATTACTTCCTGCTCCTTTGCAAGGACAATGTTTTTAAACAGAATTTTGTAAAAGGAAACTGCTTAACACTAAAAAGGCCCCACATGTTTAACTAATATAACTACTGACGCTGCCAAGTGGTTCTGCATCTTTTTCTTCTCATTAATGATCCATTAGCTTGTTATTCTGAATTTGTATTTCTATTTTCCTAAGTAATTTCTTGACACACAGGTTCTTGTTGATTCATAGTTTCAACTAAAATGTTACCATATATTTTCAATTTAAAAAAAAAAAGTTTCCAGAATTCTTCTGCAGCGTGTCACAAAATGCTTCAGTATTTAACAATCTTAGTGTTGCCTTTTATTCCAAAAAACCATGTAAAAAGCGTTACATTTTTTTGGCATGAAAAGTTAAATTTTTATTAAATCTCAAAAGTATAATAATGATATAAATTATGAATAAAAATAATGCTATGAAATGAACAATGATAACAAAAACAATAACAGTAATAATAATTCTACTACTGATGCCAAAACAGTATATAATCTCAAAATGAGTCCTTTGTGTAGTAAACCTTAAAGCAAGGTGAAAGACACAATCCAGTGTCACAGTCAGGACAATAATAGTGTGTTTCCTTTCGGATTTTCTTTCCAGATTTATCCATTTTTGAACAGCACAGTGCACAGGTACTAGTTGGATTCTGTTTTTTTTTCTTTTGGAGGTACTGTATATAATCAATAAAATGTCTACCAATAAGATGCGCTGGATTGATCCACGATGTGCTAGGTCGACCGCGTCTTTTTAGAGGTAGTATGGACAGTGGATGTGCAGCAATGATTTGTTCTGCAAGCTGCCATGTAAAGTTTGCCAGAGATACAGTGTCATCAGCTTCTTGTTTGTTTAAGATGAATGCTTTCCAAATGCACTCTTCCACCAAATGACAAAATATATTTTTGTAGTATTTCCTTTGTTGACACTGCAAGACGGGATAGAAAGCCAATTCTTGATCTGCATGATCGATGCTGTCCATCGTGCTATTGTAGTCGATCACAAAAAAAGGCTTAGTAACCTATGTGTTGCCTTTTGCTTGGACAGTGACTGTAGCTGTATTATGTACAGTGCTAAGAAGACAAACACCTTTCTTTTCTTTCCATTTCAGTGCAATCACTTTACCCTTTTGCCAATCTGCTAGTACACATCGCTGTGATTTAGCTCTGCTAGTCTTCAGGTATGCCATAACAGTTAGGACGCACTGTTTCATATGCATCATTCTTTCTATGTAGCAAGATGTCAAATAGCTCTGGCGAAGTGTAAAAATCGCTCATGGTTAGAGATTAACTTTGATTGGCAGAGCATCTATCAAAGTTGGCACCAATGACACAGTAATGTCATACTGATTGTATTTCAGATCAACCTTTGTCCCTTTCCCAGTGTACAGAACCAAATTCCCAATGTATCCCTGTTAGATTCATTACGCTCATAAAACTTTATCTTAAATCCTGGTCTTTTTGATGCAATGTACTGCATCCATGACATTCTGCCCTTATAAGTCATGAAACTTTCATCGATGCTAACATCACATTCGGGAATGTAAACGCTCCAAAAGCTTGCTACAATGGCATAGTATATCTCTCAGATTTTCTTCAGTTTGGGTGCTGGACGGGTAATTTCATCAAAATTTTCATTGTTGGTAAAGAGCAGATATTTCATAATTGGTGAAAACCTGCACTCAGACATAATTTCTTCAAAGCAGTAGAGTGTTGTACCGTGTTAGCCATAGATTGATTCAGGAGAAAGTAGGGTGAAATGACACTACATGCCCTATATAATTTCTTCAAAGAATGGTGCTGCCAAAATGTTGTGCTTGGACCAGTACCATCGGTGCTCAGGCTTTACTACAAGTCCTTGCAATATCGATAAGCCTAAAAAGGCCCAGATATCATTAGCAGTTACCGGTTCCCATCCTTTTGAACTGGAAAACTGCTTAGGTGTACAGTTATTTGTCTGACACTGTTCAGCATAACGATTCATCCTGACTGATCTGTCGATCACGTCTGTCGATCACGTAATCATCCAGGAATAACTTCAGGTAAGTGAGTGGATCTTGGCTGTCAACATTCAGTTTTATTTCTGGCTGCCCCACAAAATTAAAATGAGGTGGCACTAGTTTACTTGAAGCAGGGTCAACAGACAGCTAGACACAAGGGTCACTTTTGAATTCATCAGAATCACTTTCGGGTTCACTGTCCATTTCAGTTTCACCACCTGAGGACAGATTCACTTCCTCATCACTGTGGATGAGAAGCTTCTCAACATCCTCAACATAACTGCTTGTATCACTAGCAGGAGTGTGCAACACCTGGGCTGCTGAAAAATGTTTCTTATGAGACACCATTATTGCAGAGGAGATTACTGATCACACTTACAGGTGAGAGGAAAAGACGCACCGACTCCTTTGCCCATGTGATGCTTGGACATCACACTTACGCAAGACTCACCTATAATGTTACCTGAGTAATGCTCAAGACTTACGCTGACAGCACTTTTACAGCCCGGGTGATTCATGGTTCTAATGCTTACGCAAGATGCATCTGTACAATTGCCTGAGTGATACTTGGGACTAACGCTGTTAGCACAGTTTTTGCAGCCCAAGTAACGCTTGGGTCTAATGCTGAGGAAGCTACTTGTGAAAAAGAAAACAACAAATGTCAATAATCTGGACACATAAAATGACAAATTTTGTAAAAACTAAAATATTTATCTGTTAAATGTTTGAAAATTATAGCAATATCCACTTATTTCTCTGTATAAACATATGGAAATGGCAAGAGGCATGTTGGCTGATCAAAAAACAGTCACCTTAGCAGTTCGCATGGATTCATGCCTTCATAAAAAAGAGACATTTTGGTTAATTCTCCCTTGTTTTATTGCTTATGTATCATACCACATGGCTGCACACTACGGGTAAGTTAAACATGAAAATAAGAACTTAATTCAACTCTGGATGAAAAATCTGAATTTAATTGCTTGCACTACATAATACTTTTTGTCAGGTCAAAACCTTACATTTTTTAAAGCACCAATACAATTGGCTACCAGAATGTGGAAACTGACTTCTCAATACCAAATAACAGTCACAAGTGCACATTGCATTATGATATAGCTAGAGTTTTGTCCCTATCTCAAGAAAAGCTTTGTTTAAAATAATATTTTTGTTGTATTTTACTATTGGTTTTGTGTTTTCTTTGTTTTTTTTTTTAATATTGTGCTTGTTTATTATTTTGATAGTCTCTATTATGTTTATCATGGATGCTTTAGTTTTAATTATCCACCCTGCATTTTTAAAGTGGAGGCCAAGGAAGCAGGGACACCCAATGATGCAGCTGGGGGTGATTTTGTGTTTTTTTTTTGTTTTGTTTTGTTTTTTGTTTTGTTCACCTTTAGGTTTTTCCAATTATAGAAACATCTATTTTTGCTCTTCTGCTTTGTCTTGTTATTCTTTAAAGTAAATTCTTTATTTTTAAAGGAACTTGGTTCTGCTATTAGAGGCCCAAGGTTTAAGAGAGCTCCTCTTGCCTCTGTTAATATTATTTTTAAGCATTTTAGGATTCTGAAATCTTGTGCGCCATATTGGGTCTGTGAAGACAAACTCCTTCCTGTTGAATTTTAGGTTAGACAGTTTGTGGCAAGGGCTACATTGTGGAGCCAGACTTAGATAAAGAACTAGTCTGGCTTGTACTTTTTTGAGTCCTTCACTCATTTTTGTGTTTTGTTGTCATAACAAATAATAAAAGGTAATGTGTGCAAGCATAAAAAGAAAAACACTAAGGAATAAAAAGAAATGTAATGGAGCACCACAAACCAATTACTGATTTCTTTATAGTGCTTCCTGAGTCACTCTTGTTGAGAATACTAGAGAGAAAGAACAACCAAGGACAGCATATTTGAGTGAGTGAAAGTAATTACAAATTGTTTCTCTTTCTTGCTGGTAAACATGCATTCAGTTCCATAATATTCATGATGCATTTTTTTTAATTTGACATATTTTATTGCTCCCCAAGGGGAAATTGTCATTTCAAATGACCCTTTGGGGGTCAGAGCACAAGGTCAGTTATTGTGCAGTGCCCCTGGAGCAATTTTCAGCTTAAGGACCTTCCTCAAGGGTCCAATGTAGTAGGAGCCCTTCTCACAGTAATAGGATGTGAAATGGCAACCTTCTAGATATCAGAGCAGATCCTTAGCCACAGTGCCACCACTCTGCTTTTAGAAACAAATGCAACAGAGAGTTGTGATTCTTATCAATTTTAAACTAATTTACATTTGTAATCATTTTTATAGCATACTATATATTGCCTCAGGTGATGTCTCCAGTATTAAAAAGTCCAGCAAGAAATCTCTGTGCCTGACATTGTCACCTTCACTTCAGTGTTTTAAAATCAATGTTCCAAGTTGTATGAAAAACTTTATGGTTTCATTTCAGGTGCAATAATGTCAATTGTATTTTACATATCTAAAAGAAGCCGGAATGCTAATAGTTTTGCAGATTGGTCTATGATCTTCTTTATCACACACAGTGAAACAATGAGTGTGTTTATAAGTGTGACAATTTTTTGGTGTTTATTATCTACTTTTCTGCAGAAGAGACATCATTTCACACATGGACAGCAATGTTCAATAATGTCAATAACAGCAACATGAAAGGATTTGTCGAGGAAAAAATAATAAGCCCAATACACTGAAGTGTGAGCCAGATGACCAAAGCAATGATTCACACTTGAATATTAACAGTGTTCAGTAGCGTTGATTGTGGCAGTAATGGGAGTATCTTTCATGTAAATAAACAAAGATAAATATCGCCAACCCTTTTTTTTTGATTGATAGAGTTATAACAGCATGGTCATTTCCAGTACAGCACTTTATGAAACATTAAGGAAGGACAGGAGCATGACATGCTCACTAAACACATAAAACAAAATGCCAATTGACATGGTGAATGGCACATCTAGCACTAATAGTCAGTAACGTTTTGAGAAGTGTGTCTGGAATTACATCCAGTGTTGTTTCTCTTGGTTACTGAAGCAATTTTCAAGTAGATAACAACTTAATCTGTTTCCTTTACCCAACTACGGTGTTAATCACCAAACAAAATTAATTCTAATCATTTGCTTAATGAAGGGTTGACATTGCCTTTCTGAAATTTGCACTATTGTACAGTCTTGTTTTCTTGTTGAAAAAGATTATCTACAGTCTTTCCAAACATTACCAAAAATATGCAGGCTGTATTAACTGGTAGCTTCAAACTGGATCGTTATGTGTGAGCATGGGTGTGTATGTAAGTGTATGTGAGTGGAGCACCAATTAGATCAAGATTAGAGTGGAGGATGCAATTATCTATCTGCTTCTCAAGGCTTATTCTCATTTAATCAGAGCTGGCACCAGGGGCTAAATTCAGAGATATGCAGGTGGATGAGCCTGTGGTGTCCTGGATTACAGACTGTCAGGCAGACTGCAGTTTGTGACACTCAAAGACTGTCTGTGCAACACACAGCTCGTGATGTATAAAACCTAAACTTGACATAAAGCAACGCACATTTTCACGGTAGCT
Source organism: Erpetoichthys calabaricus (assembly GCF_900747795.2). NCBI lineage: Eukaryota > Metazoa > Chordata > Cladistia > Polypteriformes > Polypteridae > Erpetoichthys > Erpetoichthys calabaricus. The sequence continues at coordinate 335,294,365 of NC_041394.2, forward strand.
CAATCCTTTGCGTACGCAGGTTCTCTGTTCGGATTTGTAAACAGGCGGCACCCAGCATCAAAGCAGTGCTACTGTTCCTGGGTGGTTCCCCTTTCTTTTTTAAATCCACATCCAAGAGGCCGACTTTATCAAATACACTGAAATTACCCGCATATTGTTTATAAATTTAAGGCACCTGATTGTAATCAACCTGTAACAATATAATGGTGCACAAAATGGCCAAACTATTCCACTGCCTCTTTAGCGTTGTTAGAGGACATCGCAAATGGAAGGATTAGAAGAGAATGCGTATTCAGAGATCATACTGATTTCTCGGCACGTGATGATGACTGGCTTCTAAGTCGGTTTAGATTTCCAAGAGCGATCCTCTTGGAGCTGTGTGCTGAACTGGCGCCGGCTTTACAAAGGCAGACTTTGAGGAATTGTGCTCTACCTGCTCCTTTGCAAGATCTGTCCACTCTCGGATTTTTAGCCACAGGAACTTTTCAGCGTGAACTGGCTGACCGATGCGGTATTTCTCGGTCATCACTGAGTTGTGCCATGCCAGCTGTATGGGATGGTATTATCCGCCGTTCAAGCAGATATATAAGATTTCCATACACTCTGGTTGAACAGGCAAACATCAAAGCACAATTTACAGCAATGACCGGTTTTCCCAATATAATTGGAGCGGTTGACTGCACACACATTGCTATAAAGGCACCTTCACAGAATTAATTTGTTTATGTAAATAGAAAGCATTTTCACTCTATTAATGTGCAAATCATCAGAGATGTGAAAATGTGCCTCATTAATGTTGTTGCAAAATGGCCTGGCTCAACTCATGATTCATTCATCCTGAGAAATAGTAGTGTGGGGAACAAACTTGAAAATGGTGCTGTGCGTGATGGCTGGCTTCTCGGTAAGATAAGACATTTATTACCTTTTAATCACAGTTGTACGTTATCTGTATGATGTAACCATATAACACAATTACTTAGGTGACATTGGGTACCTGAAGACGTGGCTTCTCACCCCTCTCGCCAACCCACTGACTGAACAAGAGCGACGTTAAACTGACCTCCACTCTCGGGCTCGGACAGTGGTAGAACATACTACAGGGCAGCTTAAGGGTCATTGGTGTTGCCTGGATAAAACTGGTGGAGTGCTGCTCTATAGTCCACAGAAATCGTGTCGCGTCGTGCAAGCATGTAGCATTCTACATAATACGGCACTCATTCATAGCTTGCCCGTACCTGAAGAGATGCGGTATGATGAACCTGACCCTGGACCACCAAATGATCAGCCACACCGGACAGCATTGTCGAATGAATGTAATTCATGAATGTAAAAAAGGTAAGCAGATGCATCATATATTTTTTCAGAAATTCATTTAATTTTGGGTCAATATCACACAATACTGCCTTTATATTTTGTAGTTCATTGGCTACATCTCTCACCGCATCCACCAATGCATTTTGGGACTCCAGAACTGCATCAGTCAGCACATGGCCAGATGATCGCCCAGCGATCACCTCTACTCCACAATCCCCGTTACTCTATACTGTTGATCCCAAGTATTTAAACTCATCGACCTTCGCCAACTCTACTTCCTGCATCCTCACCATTCCTCTGACCTCCCTCTCATTTACACACATGTATTCTGTCTTGTTCCTACTGACCTTCATTCCCCTCTTCTCTAGAGCATATCTCCACCTCTCCAGGGTCTCCTCAACCTGCTCCCTACTCTCATTACAGATCACAATGTCATCTGCAAACATTATAGACCACGGGGACTCCTGTCTAATCTCACCTGCAGTCCTACATCATTGTCAAACTTCCCTCATACTGTACATAACCTGTACTACTCTTAAATGCTGTACTTCTCTGCCACTCCCGACTTCCTCATACAATACCACCATTTCTCTCAAGGCACCCTGTCATATGCTTTCTCCAGGTCCACAAAGACGCAATGGAACTCCTTCTGGCCTTCTCTATACTTCTCCATCAACACCCTCAGAGTAAACATTACATCTGTGGTGCTCTTTCCTGGCATGAAACCATACTGCTGCTCACTAATCATCACCTCCCTTCTTAACCAAGCTTCCACTGCTCTTTCCCATACCTTCATGCTGTGGCTCATCAATTTTATTCCCTTGTAGTTACTGCAGTCCTGCACATCCCCCTTATTCTTGAATATTGGCACCGGTACACTCCTTCTCCACTCCTCAGGCATCCTCTTACTTTCCAAGATTCCATTAAACAATGTGGTTAATGACTCCACTGCCATCTCTCCTAAACATCTCCAAGCTTCCAGAGGTATGTCATCTGGACCAACAGCCTTTCCATTCTTCATCCTCTTCATAGCTGTCCTTACTTAATCCTTGCTAACCCGTTGCACTTCCTTATTCACTATCTCCACATCATCCAACCCCTTCTCTCTCTCGTTCTCTTTATTCATCAGCCTCTCAAAGTACTCTTTCCATCTACTCAACACACTCTACTCTCTTGTGAGTATGTTGCCATCTTTATCACCCTAACCTGCTGCACATCTTTCCCAGCTCGGTCCCTCTGTCTAGCCAATCAGTACTGGTCCTTTTCTCCCGCCTTAGTGTCCAACCTCTCATATAACTCATCATATGCCTTTTTCCTTAGCCTTCGCCACCTCTCTCTTCACCTCTGCCTTATCTCTTTGTACTCTTGTCTACTTTCTGCATCTCTCTGACTATCCCACTTCTTCTTTGCCATTCTCTTCCTCTGTATACTCTCCTGTATTTTCTCATTCCACCACCAGGTTTCCTTTTCCTCCTTCCTCTTTCCAGATACCACGCCAAGCACCCTTCTTGCTGTCACCCTTACTACTTCTGCTGTAGTTTCCCAGCTGTCTGGTAATTCTTCACTGCCACCCAGTGCCTGTCTCACCTCCTCCCTAAACTCAACTTTGCAGTCTTACTTTTTCAACTTCCACCATTTGATCCTTGGCTCTGCCCTCACTCTCTTCCTCTTCTTGATCTCTAACGTCATCCTACAGAACAATGCTGCTTAACTACACTTTCCCCTGCCACCACTTTTGCAGTCTTCAATCTCCTTCAGATCAACTCTTCTGCATAGGATGTAATCCACATGTGTGCATCTTCCTCCACTCTTCTACGTTACCCTATGTTCCTCCCTCTTCTTAACATACGTATTCACCACAGCCATGTCCATCCTTTTGGCAAAATCCACTATCCTCTGACCTTCTTCATTCCTCTCCTTGACATCATACCTACCCATCACCTCCTCGTCTCCACTGTTCCCTTCACCAACATGCCCATTGAAATCCGCTTCAATCACCACTTTCTGTCCATTGGATACACTGTTCATCACTTCATCCAACTCACTCCAAAAATCTTCTTTCTCACCCATTGCATGCCCAGCTTGCGGTGCATATGCACTAACAACATTCATCACCACACCTCCAATTTCCAGCTTCATAATCATTACTCTGCCTGACACTCTTTTCACCTCCAAAACACTCTTGACATACTGTTCCTTCAGAATGACTCCTACCCCATTTCTCCTCCCATCCACACCATGATAGAACAATTTGAATCCACCTCTAATCCACCTGGCCTTACTCCCCTTCCATTTAGCCTCTTGCACGCACAATATATCAACCTTCCTTCTCTCTATCATATCTGCTATTTCTCTCCCCTTACCAGTCATACTGCCAACATTCAAAGTTCCTACCCTCAGTTCCACTCTCTTTACTTTCCTCCTCTCCTGCTGTCTCTGGACACGTCTCCCCTGCTCTTCTTCTCCTTCTTTTCTTTTTTGGCCAACAGTAGCCCAATTTCCGCCAGCACCCTCTTGGCTAACAGTACTGGTGGCGGCCGTTTTTAACCCGGGACTCGACCGATCTGTATTGCAAATGTGTATTGTTGTCTGCATATTGATTTGGCACAATTTTACACCGAATGCCCTTCCTGACGTAACCCTCCTCATTTATCTGGGCTTGGGACTGGCACGAAGAAACACACTGGTTTGTGCATCCCCTACCTTGAGCAAAACCTTAATCCTAGATGTTGCCAGTGTCATTTTATGGAGCTCTTTTTATCTTACTCTTGGCTTGGCATCTCGATATCATTAAGAGAATAATGAATTTTGAGAAATATAAAGGAAATATATAAAATAATATAACATCATCAGTTTGAAAATTAATGCTGGAAATGAAGCAACAAGATAAGCATCCTCAATCTTCAAGTAAGTCAACTAAAGAGTGGCTGAGAAAACCAAGACCCATTTTCTTGTAATGGCAAAGCTCTGATCTGAATATGTGGATGAACTTGAAGAGGGTTGTTCATATAAGACATCTTCTTGGAAACATCACGGAGCTGGCAAAGTTTTAGAAGGAGAAATAGGAAAATTCAAGATGTCCAGGCCTTAGAATTGGTGATGGTAGGTAAATGGGCAAAATTTTCACTGCTTAAAGGGGTGCCACATTTTATTAAGAAAAGGTCTTTTTACTTTTGCAGATTTGTTAAATCTCGCATTCTAATAATCTGAGTTCAAATCCCTTTTTATGTAGGTGTCATCTATTTTTTTTACAATAATCATTCTGTACATTCATTAAGAGTTCAGCTTCATTTAATATCTCTACAATATCTTTGATAATGACTAACTTGAAAAGATTCACAAACTTTCAAACATGACAGTTTAGTTATCCAAATAATCAGACTGTAAAATTATCCAAAACTTAGAGTTAAGAGCACTTGAGTGAAATGGCTGTACTCTTTGTAGTTTTTTCTCAGTTACTTACACCAAAATTGGACTTAAAGATTGAGGAAACTCCACAGAACTGCTTAATAAACGTAACGTCTGAGCGATTACTCAAGAAAGTTCCTGTCTTCTGTTAACTAGTGTTTAGTTCTTCTTTTTCAACACACTGACTTTTCAAAAGGGTTATTTTTTAGAATTAATATTAAGCAAAACTTAGCTGTTCTCCATTTCATCCTTTTCAGTTTTGTGTTCTTTTTTACATTCTTTTGTTGTTATGGCTGGAGTTTCCTCCCAGGCAGAATAATGTAAGTACCTGGTCTGTCCAGCAGAGGCAATCTTGACTTCAGTCAGACCCCTAAAACTAACTGATGACATCAGCTGGAGCAGGTCTAAAAATGGGGAAGTAGCAAAAGCTATTTAAAAAAAATCTCCCTGGTGCATGCTTTCTGCTGGTGATATTGTGTTCTGTATTACCAGAAAGAACAAAGTGGAGAGAACGTTGGAAGAATGGAGAAGGGCTTTGAAAAATAAAAGGTTGAAGATAAATAGGAAGAAGAAAGAATAGGTGAGGTTTAATGATGATCAGGATTCAGAAGTTAGCCTGCAAGAAGAGTTATGGAAAAAATTGGATAAATGTAAATATCTGGGATCATTGGTAGCCCAAGATGGAACATTAGATGCAGAGATGACCTGTATAGTGCAATGTGGTTGGAATAATTGGAATAAGGTATCAGGAGTGTTGTGTAATCAATGAATTAAGGTGAAGGTTAAAGGTCAGGTTTTTAAGATCAGCAGTGATGTATGGATCTGAGACATGAGCAGTAAAGGGAGTGCAGGAGAAGAAGTTAGATGTGTCAGAAAAGCGAATGTTGAGATGAATGTGTGGAGTTACAAGGAATGACTGAACAACATCTCAGGCTACTCCACTCTAAAAAGAGAAAAAGGGCTCTTTTTGATTTAAGGTAATTTTAGTAGTTGTAATGAACTATATTAATATGTTTGTTCACCTAACGTCATTTTTTGCATTACTTCAAATTGAAAAACCTTGCAGTCGCTTAATGTAACTTCTTCTATTTAGTCTAAAGCAAAAAATCGCTTTGGAGACCTTTCCGGCTCCGACCCCTGTGATGTCACATCTGGGCTCACACCAATGGCAGAAGACCTCCATGAGCCCGACCCCTTTGACTTCACTTCCTGTCTCCCCCTTTAAAAGCCTCCACCTTTTCCCTATTCCCTCAGTTCTGTTTGGACTCGGTTTTGTACACATCAGTGCTGTATTATTTTGAAAAGCAACTTTGCAGCCAGGAAACCAAATTATACGGGTGGTTGCCCCATGTTTGAAGGCACTGTACAAAATGTAGCACTAATTTTAAAATAAATTTGCTTCCATTGTTTAAAGCAAAACATTGTTGTGGTTTGTTTTATTAAAAACAATTTCACCCTAACAAACAGTGAATTCAACACCATATAAAGAACATATTTAGTTGAGTCCAATTAAGAATTTAAGTTGGTATTACAGTGAATACAATAATGGACAAAATTTTAATTTGAGTTCATCCATCCATTATCCAACCCGCTATACCCTAACTACAGGGTCACGGGGGTCTGCTGGAGCCAATCCCAGCCAACACAGGGCGCAAGGCAGGAAACAAACCCTGGGCAGGGCGCCAGCCTACTGTAGTTAATTTGAGTTTTTAAAGAAATTTTGTTTGAGCAAAATACATTTTTTACTTTTATTCAAGTTTTTGAAAAGGTTAAAACAAACTCAAATGAATTAAGTTTACTCAAATACTTTTTAAAATTTGAAAGAAATCAATTAAATTGCTTGTTACCTTGTGAAGTAATTTATTTAGGTTGATCCAACAAAACATTTTTTACAGTGTACATAAAAGTAGTCTTCACAATGTATGTCACATATATTTAAAGTTCAGTAGATGGATTGAAGAAGATAGGGCGCCTGGCGAATATAAAAAAAGGTATTAACATCTTTAGCATGGAAATGGTTATACAGTTAAGAGAATGGAATTGATCTCTTTACAGTGCAATTGATAGTGCAGGTTCGGTGTCTTTTTGTTTGGCTGTTGCATGTATTAAAATGTCATTAAAAAGATGAGAGGTAAACTCAAATTTTGACAGAGTATGCTTTAGATGAGTGGTAAGGCAATTATTAATATAATTTGTGTTATTTCATTCAAAAGCAGATAGCACATACTTAGAAAATGTTTTTTCACGGTTTTACACACACACACACACACACGCACGCACGCACACACACACACACACACACACACACACATATATATATATATATATTTAATTATTTATATAAACTGGATTGGTGGCTTTTGATTGCTATGAATTAGAAAACAATTTTCATCTTCATTTTAAATACTTCTACCATATTGTAATAGAGAGCATCTAAGTTCTTATACTTTTTCTTGTTATGTTCACTTTTTATAATATAATATAATATAATATAATATAATATACTGCGGTGGGTTGGCACCCTGCCCGGGATTGGTTCCCTGCCTTGTGCCCTGTGTTGGCTGGGATTGGCTCCAGCAGACCCCCGTGACCCTGTGTTCGGATTCAGCGGGTTGGAGAATGGATGGATGGATAATATAATATAATATAGCCATAGCACTAGATAGTAGCAACTTGCTGCATGCAGGGCCTATCAAATATGTGTGATTTAGTATATTTTCTTGTTGTATTCATTATTTGTGCAGTTCATATTCACTGTTTTTACTTATTGCCATACCCTTTAAAGTAGGGGTCCATAACTTCGGTCCTGGAGGGCCCCAGTGGTTTCAGATTTTCATCTTAACACTTTTCTTAATTAATGACCTATTTTTGCTGCTAATTAACTTCTTTTGAATTAATTTTAACTTACTTGTTTTTTTTTTTAAAATTTGTTTCTTCATCATTCCACTAAATTGCTTCATTTCTTTCCTTAAATGGCACCCAAACAGAAATGAAATGTGAAGTAAGGGAGCCAACAGAAGACCAGTTAAGTAAGGTCCCTAAAACTCCAACCAATTTCACTCCAACCAGTTGCTTAATCAGGCTCTGATTCTTGTTAATTAAACCCATTCTTTAATTACATTGCTCATTGCTGCTCTCATTGTGTAATAGCAGACATTTCTGAAATTGCTGATTTTCTCTTAACTAAGAGTATTGATAAAATGTTTTGTGGACCTGAGCAGATCAGCCTTCATGAGACCTTCACTTTTCTTTATTTTCAGATATTGTATGATCAACAATGTTGGTCATGTTTTGCTGGTTCTGTTTTGATTCATTTTGTATCTCATTATTGTTTGGCTGTTATTTAAGGAAAAAGAAACAATTCAGGGGTCTGAGTCTTCAAGACCAAGTCAAATAAAGTTAATTCAAAAGAAGTTAATTAAGAGCAAAAACAGGTCTCTAATTAAGAAAAGGGTTAGAATGAAAACCTGCAGCTACTGGGGCCCTCCAGGACCGGAGTTGGGGACCCCTATTTTAAAGCAATGGAGTAAGAAATCAGGATTCATCTTATAGCTAGTTAAAATCCAAGCTGCAATTTTCAGTTATCAATGGTCAACACAAATGGCATGACACAACCTGGACTAACCAGATTTTTTTGAATAAAAAAGTGAACCTCTGTTGTGTGTATATTTTTCAAAATATTGTGACAAACACAGATCACACAAAAAAACCCTGGTTAAAGAATAAACTTGCATTTTTCTTTAATACAACCTTACCACTAGAGGGCCACAGTGCACTACAAAAGAAAAGATTATTCAGCTTTATATTTTTTTGGTGTTGAAGCATATGAATAATGCTGGAAAAGCACACAAGACTCTTTATACCAAAGTCATGATTACAGCATATCTGTAATAAGCTGTGAAGAATATTTTTTGAATCATTTTCTTGTATTTCTGTGATTAATAAACCTTTCATCTTGAGATGCTCTTTAACACAGAGGTGGGTAGCCGGACACCAATGCTCTGAATATCGTAAAGCAGCTAGACATTTACTTCTGTACCTTTTCATAGACGCGGAAATATTCAGCTGATATTATTTTTCTTTGATGTAAAATATATCCCTGATACTGCACTTTTTTAATTCACAATCTTGTATATACACCGTTTCCTTATTGTCATGTGTGTGTGTGTCACAAAGCTTAAGGATGCCAAGCTTCAGATGAGCATTAGGGAAGGATATTAAGGTTACAATACAGATTGTTTGTCTTTTTTTCCAACTGGGAGGACTTGGACCAAAAAGAATTTCTCTTAAGCCAGCAAATGACAAAATTACACCTAGTCTAGTATTCAAGATTTATAGTTCAGAAGATTTTCAAAGATTCTAATGTTCAACTAATTAATCCCTGCATTTATTTGTAGTAGGCCTGACTACTACAATGTCCTGTTCACTGGCTGTTCAAAGTGTTCCTTATGCAGCTTTCAGTTCATTCGAAATGCTGCTGCAAGAATGATTACATGAACAAGAAAGTACAAACACGTAACTCCACTTCTCAAGTACTTACATTGGACGTAAACCCTGGTCTCCTTAGGCAGCAACACCACCATTGTGCCACCACTGAGCCACCATGCCTCTCAAGTTGAATAGTGTTAAGTCGTTCTGCAGTTTATGAGGGCCACACTTTGTGCAGATGAATGACCTTTGACTTAAATATTTTAGGTTCTGATGGGGTAGAAAAAGAAGTTTGAATTCACAATCCTTTCAGATCATATTTGTCTAGCCTTTTTAGTCCATTGTTATAACTTTATTCTTTGTTAATGAAAAATCATTTGAGTTAGCCATTATTAAATTAATGATTACTTTAAGATTAGTTTGACTTTTTGCCTCCTCTAATTATCGTTAATGCTGAAATGGTAGAGCACTTTTCTGTGGATGCTCAGCCTCTGATATTTGCATTCTGAATATTGAAGTTTGGAGAGAATTTTTATTTTTAAATTAAGCTTTGGATTATATGTATTACATGCTTAGTTAGATACTTAGGCTGTGAGGATTTGTTATAGAGCACATTCTAATTGAATATCACTTAACCTCTGAGGTTACCTTTAAAAAGCGACTACTGACCATAGTTAGAATGTTTTCAATAACCATAAGCATTGTAAAGGGTCATTAAGCTAACTCATATATTACAGTAATTTATAACTAATTTGTCTTAAAATGACCAAATCCCTTTTAGACTAATAACAAAACAATTTGGAGTCAGATTACTAATCTAAACTCTTATTCTGTCATTTTTTAGGATATATGAGGCTGTAGAAAAGCTGGTTGAGCAGAGAAAATTAAAATCTGTCTAAAGTCCTTACTAAGTAAAATGCTTACATGGCTCATTTTGTCTTTGTTCCCGTTTGACTCTTTTTTTTTAATACGGCTTTTGGTTTTCTCAGGTCCCAATCCAGGCGGTTCACTGTGTCGTGGGTGCAGCAACTCGTTTTCAGGACATGCTCCCAAACTCAAAAAAAAACTCTTAATTATTTGCTTTTTTAACGGCTGTTTGACTTTTGGCTTCACGATTCTTTTTTTTTCCTTTTTGTATTTGTGCCATTTTTTTCCTTTGGTTTTGATTTTCTTTTTGTATTTTGTTTTACTTTGTACCCTTTTTCTTTTTTTGCTTCTTTGCCTTGAATTAACTGAATGTTTTCTTCAGGTTATATTTCCTTAATTTAATAAATGATGTTGATTTAATTGTTTATGTGACCTTTTTTGTCATTCTTGGGTTCATTCTCCTTTTGGTGGCAAATCATAGCAGACATGTGTAGCTGAAAGCATAAGCATTGTTCATTTTATATATATTTTTTTTCTCAACTGCTTCTTTTGCTTCCTTGGCCATTAATGGGGAACTCTAAGTTGTATCTCCAACATTTTTACATTTGTGTATTTTTTATTTTCACACTAAATTTAAAATCTCATTCCCAGCCTTGTCTCCGAAGACAGAATGACAGTTTAGCCATCTTGTTTCTGAACTAAATTGGATCTCAGATTCTCATTAAAAAGATCACAAACACTTATGGAGGTTGAAAATAAATGAGTGACTACTGGGAAACCTTCTGCTGTGTTTGGGTCTCATCACTGAAGTCCTATACTTTTTGTGATCCTGATAGTCTTATGATTTGGGTCTTGGATTAACTTAATGTCAAGACTTGTAAAATAAAAAGTGATGAATTTCTAAGTAGGTCCCATGTGTTGTGGTTAAGTGCACAAAAGATAGCAAAAGAATGTGAGTAACACAAACAAGGTCTGACGTAAAATGTCGATGACCACACAAACACCAAAAAATAAATGGCCTCACCAAAATAGTGATACAAATAATAAATCATCTGGGGCCTCATGTATAACGCTGTGCTTAAAATTCAATCTAAAACATGACATATGGACAAAAATGGATATGTGCATACGCAGAAAAAATCCAGATGTATAAATCTGTGTGTACGTCAACTTCCACGTTCTTCCACTACATAAATCCTGGTCAGTGTGAAAAGTAAAGCATGTGCACACGCCTGTCGTCTCACTTTCAACTCCTCCCAGAATTACACCTCTTTGAATATGCAAATCAATATAAATAGCCTCTTAAGTTCAGCGTTTTGTGAAAAGACAATGGCAAAAGTATGGGGAAAAAATTTGTATTTCAGTGAATACCAAGCATTAGAATGAAAGGCTTTAAAAAACAACTAAATATGTCAATTAAGATCAAAATTGAAATCCGTTTTTGTTTTGTACACCACTCTATACTTTCATTTGTATTGAATATGTATGAATTGTGGAATTGCAATGGCAAATTTAGAACACATGGAGGGTGGAGAGCAAATGCGCTCTTTCTCGCCACTATAAATGTAATGTTCTTTCTTAGCCAAATATGCACTTTACCTATGTGTGTGTAAAGTATGCTGATGGGATATGAAACATAACCAGTAATCAATGTGCATGCTGACTGCCAATTGAATAGTGAATAAGCTACTCTTTTGGGTTCATATATTTTTAAACCTCACTGCACATCACTGGACTTATAAGTACAAACAGTTCTACCAGGAAAGGCTCTGAATTGTTTGTCAAATGGGCGAAGTTCAAATAGACTATGCCCATGGCTGAGGCAGCATGTGCTGGATGCTCTATCTTGATAATTTTCTCTGCTCTTGATACAATCACCATAGAGCTTTCCTATCAGCTGCTGTAGAGCTGTGATTCCAAACTCAGAAACAGTGTGTTAAAATACTCTAAGTGGTGCACTGAGAGTAACAACGCAGCTATGGTATTTGGAATAGTTGGGCAATTCCGTGGACCATTATATTGTTACACGTTGATTACAATCAGGTGCCTTAAACTAAAATACGATATGCAGTTAACTTCAGTGTATCTGATAAAGCTGCATCAGGGATGTGAATCTAAAAAATAAAGGGAAGCCACCCAGGAAGAGTAGCACTGCTTTGATGCTTGGTGCCACCAGTTTGTAAAACCGAGCAGAAAAGTGCGTAAGCCTGAGGGGAGGCTGGCATGACATTTTGCATGGCTTTACGCCAAGTTTAGTTTTTATAAATTGAGATGTGAGTGTGGAAACTGGCATACGTAACATTTTTGTGTGTATGTACCATTTATACATGAGGCCTCTGAACTGTAACTATAATAGTTTTAAAAATGAATCAAACATACAAATCACACAGGCCTGCATGAAGATAGACCACACCCCATGCAACCTGAGCTCTGAAATGGGGAATAGGCTCTTAAGGTTCAAATCACTTTAAATGTCCCAAAATATATACCAAAAAAAACTCTCAAGAAAATGGGAAATCATAAAACCTTTGGCCTGAGAAACAAATCCACAAAAACATTTTTATAAAAAAGTAATTTGAAAGACTAAGTGCTAGAAAAGTATTTAAAAGAACAAAATAGTAAAAACATGGCCAAAATAATGCTAAGCAATTGGCCTAAAAAGACAAAGTATAGTAAACAGGTTCTAATCTACAATGCAAAGATAAATCCAGAAACGAGAAGAAAAACATGCATAACCCAGAAAATTGATTCTCACAATTGATTACATGCTCTAAATGACAAAAGATTAACAGTGGTCTTTTGGCTTTTACATCAGGGTGGCCTCTTTTCTTTGGGGTTCCACTCACAAAACACAAGCAACACAGGAGAACAAATAAAAAGAACAATATCAGCATAAATGAATATCATTAATATCTGAAAATCATACTTCACAACAAATAAAGAAGAAGCAGAAAAGGAAAATAAACATAAGCCAGGGAACACAATGGCTGAAACATGACATAGTGAAAAAACAAGAAGGTTGGAGGTGTTGTGCCTACATGGTTATCTCATATAGTGATATCCATCAGCCATCCAGATCTCATCATATCCTCCTTTAGAGACTCCAGACTCCTGCTTCCATCCTCACTGATCTTGATAGCTTGCAACCTGCAATTAAGATAGAGAAAACACAAGTCACAAATGCATCGCAGCATCCATTGGTTTATATTTTAGGGAGGTTACAGTTTGTGTCTTCATGTCAGGAGCCGAATGTGTAGAACAAAATACTTAAAGTGTTCAATTTGATTGTCATATTATTGTTTTATTTGCTGTTGCGCAGGTTTTCTTACATTCATGTCCTGTATTTTATGACACATTATTTGTATACCATAGTTGTATTACATGTGATCTAGATGTGACAATGTGACAGTCATTTTTACAACAACAGCTATTTAACCCTTGTTTCTCCAAGAAAATGTGATGATCTTATTCTAATGCTGGTGAAATGTTTTGGACATTCATTAGTTAAATCCATATGTGGATCCATCCATCCAGCCATTTCCTGGACCTACATAAAGGGGCCACTAGTGAGCACTGTGACCTGATGGTTTTAATAATTGGGCCCATATGGAAAGTGATATTAGGGTTAGTCTGAACGTAACCCAGTTTAGGGTTCCATACAGCTCTCTTTACCGGTAGCTAGCTTCATTCATGTGGTCCAACTGTCCTTGAGCCTCCAAGAAACAAGTCATTGAGTGAAGAGATTACAGAGGTGCCATAAAGGCACAAAGAAGTTCAATGTGTATTAATGGTTACTAAAAATGTAACATTCAGTTTCCACAATGAAATAATAATGTTTCTACTTTCTGATTAATGAGTTTGATTCATTGTTAGAACGATTATATTTGCAGTTCGGGGCATAACGCTGTGCATAGAATTCACACTGAAACTTGGCATATGAACAAAAGTGGAAATGTACGCACGCACAAAAAATCCAGATGCATAAATCTATGCATACTCTAACTTCCATGTTCTTCCACTTCATTAATTTCAGTCAGCATGAAAAGTAACGCTCGTGCAAGCACCTGGTGCCTCACCCCGACTCCTCCCAGAATTACGCCTCTTTGAATATGCAAATCAATATAAGTAGCCCCTTATGTTTTGCGTTCTGTGAAAAGACAATGGCAAAAGCATGGAGAAAAAGAAGAATTTCAGCAAAGAGAGGCAAGGAAAAACATACTATTTTTTAGTTTAAGCAGTGATATAAACAACAAAAGGAAATTGATCGAGTGGAGGAGTGGTGGAGAAATTCAAAAGTTCAATTTCAGAAAGTCGCACAATTCCCAAAATAAATAAGAAGTGGTCAGATATCAAAGTCACCATCTGAGTGTCATATGGAAGCATAGTAGGGTACAGAGAAAAGAAAAAAAACTTGGGCACAGTGTGAAAAAAAGTCAAAATTTCCAATTTCATCACGTAGTTTGTTTTGTCATTAAAGTAGAATGTCACAGACTTCTTCTATGTACTCTTACATGTGTGAATCAGTATGTACTTCTTAAATGGGCTTTCTCTTATGCCGACAGGGCACAAAATACATTACATTCATGATATTACAGCTCTCTGAACAATTTAAATGCAAGAGGTATACTTGATATCATTTTCATGATGACAGAAATTGAAGCATGCATGAAACATTGAGGCACATTGGCGCATTGGTAGTGACGAGCTGGGGCCCCTTCCAGAGATTGTCCCTGCCTCCCACAAGATGCTTGCTGCGCCGTGCATGACCCTCAATAAAATAATTTATTGCAACAGTACCGTCTCTTTCAAATGTACTAACCCCCAATTCCTGTCCTTCCTTTTCTTTCTCCAAATTACCAATCGTCACACAATGTGCTGTTTACTAAAAGTCAAGCCATCTGTAAGTTTAGAACGCCGATTCTTCAAAATTTTAAAGAACATTGAAATAGCTTTGCAATACAGTACATGTTTAATTATTCCATCCATCTATCCATCCAGGGTAGTGCCAGTCCCAGCAAGCATACAGCGTGAGGCAGGAACAATCTCTGAATGGGGCGCCAGCTCATTGCTACTGCTGCCCACCGAGTCCTTGCATATTTAATCATTAATAATATACATTATTGAAATGAAGTTTAAAATGTATCTGTATAATGTAATATATATACTTCACTGCATTTCATCTTAAAAAATCTGTAAATAATCACTCTCTTCTATTGAAATTAATTTAATTCCTTTATTGTTATTGTTTGGTACAATGAGATTCAATATGCAGATCCTCCATAAACTTATTTTCCTACAAAATGGTAAAATAACAACAATAATAATAATAATAATAATAATAATAATAGAATAGAAAACAGTAAAAATATACAATCTGAAAGCATAAGTGGATCAGGTTGTGCAATATTATAACTGTAATGCAAGTTTACAGTGAGGCAATTGTACTTATAAGTACAAACAGTTCTACAAGGAGCACTTGATGGACTGATTGAGTGTGTTTAGAGTTCTTGGAATGAAACTGTTTCTGAACCGCAAGGTCTGTACAGGAAAGACTCTGAAGCATTTGCCGAACGGGAAAAGTTCAAATAGACTGTGCCCATGGCTGAGGCAGCATGTGCTAGAAGCTCTATCCCGATATTTCTCCCCGCTCTTGACACAATCTGCCATAGAGCTTCCGATCAGCTACTGTACAGCTGTGAGTCCACACTTAAATACAATGGGTTAAAATAGTGTGAGTGGTGCACTTAGAGAAGCAATGCTAAAGTGGCTATGGTATTTGGAATTGTTTGACAATTCTGTGCAGCATTATATGGTTACAGGCTGATTACAATTAGATGTCTTAAACTAATAAACAATATGCGGTTAATTTCAGTGCATTTGATAAAGCCACATCAGGGATGTGAATCTAAAAAATAAAGGGAAACCACACAGGAGTAGTAGCACTGCTTTGACGCTGGGTGCCGCCAGTTTGCTAAACTGAGCGGAGAACTTGCCTACGCTAGGGAATGAGCTAGCGTGAAAATGTGCGTGGCTTTACACCAAGTTTAGGTTTTATACATCGCAATATGAGCGTGGAAACGGGCGTACACACCATTTTTTTGCATACGCACCGTTTATACATGAGGTCCCTGGTAATGTATTATTTGTATCACTGTTTTGGTGATGCCATTTATTTTTTGGTTTTGTTGTGGTCATCGTCATTTTACCTCAGTCCTCGTTTGTGTTACTAGGCTGGTTGCTGGTCACATGACAGTCCTGTGACACATTATGTCATGTCAGACATTGAACATTTTGGATTTGCTCGTAAAGAACTGTTTCTTCTAGTCAGAGTGAGGGCTAAAGATTTAGGGACTGGGTTAGGTCTTTGGTTTTGATTTTGACCATCACTTCTGTCTACAGTATCTTTCTCACTAACCTTTCACTTACCTCTTCTTTTGACGATGATATCGTTGCTCTAATTATCTTTATTTTCCCCCCAATTTTAATCAATCTAGACACAGTTCCACAACACTCAGGAGCTCTTTTAGTATGACACATTTGGTAAAACAAATGCCTTTCTGAAACCTCTGGACAATGAAATGTGGAACATTTAAAAAGTTGTGTGGGAGCAAGTGCAATAGTGTTCTGTCTTCCAGAGGTTAACTGAATGACCCAAAAAACCTGCCTGACTTGTATAAGCCATTGGAGGTTAGAATTGAACAGAAAGCTCAAATAGAAAGAATTCAGCTGGATATAATACTCTCAGGCCTTTGGTAGTGATGTCTGACCCCTAATCAAATCCCCTTTACGCTACCAATGGGCTGAATCCTTAAAAATGAAACAAAGACTGCTATCTATGGACTGAGGCAGTATATGTAGAAACCAGGGAACATCATATTCTATGATTAATTCAAGAATCTGCTAAAACAAAAACCAGAATCCTGGCCTTCAGGATAGAGATGTATTCCCATAATCAAAACATTGGTCATGACTAGGAAGATCAAGATTGATGAAGAGAAAGGAAACTGTAAAATATGACAAAATCCTGACTCCAGAATTACTCAATAATGTATTAGAAACAATAACTAATAAAAAATAAATGAATAAACAAAAATTATAACCAAAACATCTAACAAATTCAGTAGGAAAACAATCTATTAGGGAAACAACATAATGATAATCAAATTCCAGAAATTAAGCATATTAACACTTTTCTCAATAGTAGATGGAAAACTCAAGCTAACCCAGCCAGAGGGGATGCACAGACCAGTGTGTTTCTTCGTGCCGGTCCCAAGCCCAGATAAATGGGGAGGGTTACACCAGGAAGGGCATCCAGTATAAAATTTTGCCAAATCAATATGCGGGCAACAAGAACGATCCGCTGTGGCAACCCCTAACAGGAGTACCCGAAAGAAGAAGGTGGAAACCTCAAGCTGATACAAAGACTGAATTAAACTAAAACAATTTACTAATACCAGTTCTAAATAATTATTCAAATTAACCTCAACAATATTGACAAGCAGTAGACAAACCCAACTTAAAGCAGGGAATCCAAAAGCAAGAGAGGAATTGGACTGGGACAGAGCTGGGACTTTATAGGCTTTAACCACAGTACACCTAAATAATCAGGAGACCCCATCACTTTGGTTCTTTTAATAAAATATAAATAAACAAAGTGCAAACAATTAAATTAAAACATTGAATAATAACAGATAGTAAGCAACTGTATCTGAACATCAAAATAATAAAATAACAAAAGAAAACAACATTAAGCTTAGAAACAAAAAGATGACATAATAAACAAAGAAGAAGAAAATAAATCAGAAAAAATTAAAACAAGAAGCTAGGACAGCTTTTTGTGATCTTGACAAAGGTGGGGTTTTAAACTGTCTGACACAAGAGGAAATGAGTTAGGAAAATCATAATGGAGGAGTCAAAAGTCTTAACATTTAAAGAATGGTACTATGTGTCATTGGGTGGAAAAAATAAAACAGCAGGTCGCACAAATACAACAGTAAAGGAAAGTTGGAGAATTGGCTTCCTATCACATTATTATTTTTTAGTACATTTAGAAGATTTAAATTAAACTGATGTATAAAAAGAGAAAATTCCTTTAAGATGCAAAGAAGAACTTTTTGCTCCATTCAAATCTTTCCTAATTCTCTTTTTATGCCAGTCTGTCCCCCCTTTTTTTTATTTTCTCTTTTCTCATCAATCGGGTGTGAAAAGTAAAATTTTATACTTTTGTATCTTAAAATGTCACATGTAATGGGGTGGAAATGTAGGGGTGAACTACTACACATAATATAGGGTGGCCCATGAAAAAGTGGCCCACCTCCACCAAGACGACCCCCGTCTCATCTGCCGCTGGATAGTCAGCTGCAGTCGTGTCGCCTGCCTTGTTTCCTTGCTGTCTGACCCCTGTCTGACTTTTGTGGTGGCAGTGTACTGAAGTGGTCAGTGAGTACTTGCCATACTTCCTGCATAACTATTGGTTACTATTTGGGAGCACTTCCCTGACAAAAGGATTATTAGCAAGGTTTTATGGCCACCACGATCGCCTGTGTTAACAACATGCAACTATTTCTTGCGGGGTCATTTAATCCGCAAATCCACAGACTGTAAATGAACTGAAGTTGAACATTGAAAATGCGATACAGAGAATCGATCCCATGACGTTGCAAAGAGTGTACATGAATGTGCTGAAACGGACACAGAGATGTATTGACACACAAGGAGATCACTTTCGGCATCTTCTCTAAATGTGAGTACCAAATTTGATCATTTTTCTCTTCACTACATTATGCAGTTGTCTCATAGGAGGTGGGCCACTTTTTCATGTGCCCCCCCTGTATATGATTTGATTACAACAATTTATTTGATAGAAACAAATACTTAAAACACACCCGCACACTGAGTGCTCACATACCCCAGTTTCTTTATTTTACAATTGTTGCTCCGCAAACCCTCACACAGCTGATGTACTCCTGAATCCTCCAGATTATTATGTCTAAGTTCCAGCTCTGTCAGTCGTGAGTGTTCAGTAGAGAAAACCAAGGACAGCTCAGAGCAACATCCAGAAGTGAGACCACAACTGTCCAACCTGTAGAAATGACAGGACAAAGGTAAAAGGACATGTGTATGTTGTAGAAAATAAAACTCAGTCTCGGGCACGAAACTGTGATTTGAACACAGCATTTTATACCATGTACCATATAGGTTTATAGGGTCCTGGTTGTCACATGTACAAAGGAAAGTGAAATGCTTACTTTCCTGTGCTAATCTTTGGCCCATGATTAGCAACTATAAAATCTTACCTTAAAATGTCTGCCTTCCTTGACAAACCCTTAAAGTGATCAGATATAAATTCACACAATATTTACACACACAAAAACTCAATGTTTACTCACCTTAGTTTCTCTAATTTACAGTTTTGGTTCCTCAGCCCCTGACACAGCATGCACACTCCCAGGTCTTCCAGGTTATTTTCTCCCAACCACAGTTCATTAAGGTGTGTGCAGTCGGCAGATAGAACTGAGGAGAAAGCCTGACAGCATCCAGATGTGAGGCCACAAGACGAAAGCCTGTAATGATGAGGAGAAAAGAAAAGAAGACACGGGGAGTAACTGAGGCTATGGGATGGAAATAGTCCCAGATTTTCATTCTGGCCTGGACTCATCCCTTGTGATTTCAGAAGTTCTTGTTATTCCTCAAGGTATTGAAACTGATGTCCACAAATGCTTTAAAAACATTACACGTTTATAGAATACAATGAAGTCCTTACTTTCATGTGGTAATCAACTTGCAACATGTTGCCACTTTCTGGCACCATGATTAATGAGTGCAACTACCTTACTTCAAAAGTTCTGCCTATCTTAACTTATCTAAACAACATAAAACTCAGAACACATCTGTCATAACCCAGTAGCAACACATTATACACCAAATATAGTAATGTGTGTTATGACTTCTGCTCCTTCAATAATGGCACTAACAGGATAAGACTGGTTTTAGCCACTCTAGAATCACCACAAGTAATCTGCACCATAAGGCAAGATCTTACCCCAGACTGGCACACTTTACCAATTTGGGAACAAATGACCTGGGACCAGTTTCTCAAACACTTTTCAGTGAGAAGAGCTTGCAAGATTCACACTAGCCTTTTTGCACTGAGTGACACTTGTAAATGTGCATGAGAAGTGACGTAAGCTCTTAAGACATCGGGGAAAAAGGAATGTAAATATTGCACCGAATAAAACTCAGCTCCCGGCACTCCTGAGTGACACTGACGAGATGGTGAGAAGCTTTCAAGTGGTTGAACCTGAACAGTTACATTTAGACAGTTAGTTATCATTTCAGAAGATGGAGAACTACATGTTTTTAATGCTTGTCATTTGCTTAAGACATAGAAATATTGCTCAACAGACACTGAGACACATCGCAGAAGTGAGCTAAAGAAGTATACAAAATATATTTACAAAGTCGCCATGGAGGAAATAGTAAAAAATTTAAAAAAGCCTTTTGCTTAAAAGTAAACATGATGGGAGTGCACCCAGCACCATTCTTTTTAAAATATTATGGGAGGTGAGGACTTTCTCAGGTCAGTGCCTTGTCAGCCTAAACACCATAGTGTAGAATCATATATTACAAATAAACTGTTAATTTAATTAATTTGCAAGTTTAATAATTTGATGGTCTTTGGCCTTTTAAGGTTACAGTTAGATTATCTTAAACAATGATACTTTCTATATTATCATTAGTTGTGTGAGGGATGTGGGAGAATAGAGAAGATGGAAGATGATAAAGAGAGTTTTTAGTGGGCTGTAAAGTAACTGTGCAGCTTTCCTGCATTGAACTAATTGTTCCAGCTTTGCTCCCGATGCTTGCTGAGTTTAGAAAATGGAAGGATGGTCAGGAGCTCCACAAGATTTATCAGAGCATTGCATCAGTCAAGGTGGTGTCCTGCCGTATTCTCCACAAATGTGACACCAGTGATGCTGTGGTTTTCTTTCACCGGTGAAAACTTCTCTCTGGTCTTCTCACAAGCCTTCGAGAAACGAATGAAAGAGCCTTGTGAGAAGAGCATGCATGAGACTCTCACCATTCGTTATCGAGAAACCAGACCAATTTTTCAAATGGAGGGCAAACTTGTCTCATAATATTTCAAAGCATTTTTATTTATTTAAATGGGTTAGTGACATACAGTTTAGATAAAATACTCCTGGCAGTCGAGTATAAAACTCAGGTATACATATACACATACACTTGATATTTACTCACGTCAATTTTTGTAATTTACAGTTTGGGCTCCTCAGTCCTTCACACAGCCGATGTGCTCCTAAGTCCTCCAATTTATTGCCTAATAGCTCCAGCTCAGTCAGTCGTGAGTGTTCATTAGAGAGAGCAGAGGAGAAAGCTGCACAGCTTGTAGAGGTGAGATGACATGACCGCAAACTATAAAGATAGGAAGAGAGGAAATGAAGGTAAACTGAGTGCAAAACATACAGGCACACAGATGGTCACACAAAAGCTGTCAGTATTTCCTCACCTCAGTTTTTCTAATTTACAGTTTTTGTTCCTCAGCCCCTCGCACAGCAAACGCACTCCATAATCACCCAGGGCATTGTTGTTCAGCCAAAGCTCATTCAGTTGTGAGTGTTCAGCAGAGAGAGCTGAGGAGAGAGCCATGCAGCATTCACAGGTGAGACCAGATTTGACCAACCTGTAGATATCAGAAGAGAGGACATGAAGCAATGCAGAAAGGTAAAGGCAGAGGAGCTGCGGTAAATCTGATTTTTCTGTGTCACTTTATAATTTACCTCCAAAGTCAAGCTGAAAACTGAGGTAAAACCTCTCAAACATCATAACAGCCCACCATAATTTAAATAGTCAGTAAATTAATTAAATGACAAACCAATTCAAAGTCCAAGAGAACTTAACAGTTAACAAAGGATATTTTAAACAGAATAGCAAAGGCAAGAAACCAATTTACTATATTATAATCAAATATTATGATCATTTAATATTATAATCAAAAGAGCAGTTCAAAAAAAGTGAAGAGAAATAAAAAAAAGCAACCAAAAATAATACCGTGTTGACCCCCAAACCCCGATGTCTGGGACAAAGACACATTTTTCCTTGATTTACCCCTCTACTCCACAGTTTAAAATTACAAATCATACAATTCAGATGTCCAGATGATGTCTTTTTCAGGGAAGGCCTTGTATATTTCAGAAAGACAATGCTAAGCCGCAATTACAACAGCACAGCTTCATAGTAGGAGAGTCCGAATGCTGAACTGGCCTGTCTGCAATTTAGACCTTTCACCAATTGAAAATTCTTGGCAAATCATGAAATAAAAAATTTGACCAAGAAGACCCAGGACTGATGAGCAGCTAGAATCTTATTTCAGACAATAATGGGGGAATATTCTTCTCCCAGAAGTCCCCAACTGGTCTCATCAGTTTCCTGACATTGACAGACTTTAGAGATTCTACACGGTGGCAAACATGGCCCTGTCCCAACTATTTTGAGACATGTTGCTGCCATCAGATTCAAAATGGCTACATTCTTTTCTCAAAATGGTACATTTTTTATTTACATTTTATACAGTATCCCAACTTTTTGGAAATTGAGGTTGTATATACAGCATTGCTGTTTACAGGCTGTACATTTATGTAGCACATGCAATGAACTTAATATTTTAAACATTGTAAAGAAAAGAACAGGTGAAAATAAGTGATATCATGGACTATGTACAAAGTCTACCTTCTCCATGTTCTCTCCATGAGGGACTCTTTTACTGAGCTGTGTGATCATTTAAACTTAAATCTGCAGCATGATATCACTCCTGACTTGTGTTGTACGAAAGGAGTGAAATGGATCTGTACAGTACCAGCCCTTCCCAAGTTCTGCTTTGCAATACCAAGCATAGCAGTACATTGCGGTCTGACCTCCAAGGGGACACCTCAGTTCACCACAATATTGCATTTATTTCACCACCAATGGCCCCTGTCCCTGACACCATTTTTATAAGTATATTGTAGCGACCTCCGCGTCAGGCTTGAAAATAGTAGAGACATAATAAAGTCTCAACAAAAAGTTTTTACTTGAACAATCAAGAAAAAGAATGCCAACCTCGTAGCCCCAAACACACCCCCTTTTAAGCACCCTCTCCAACCCCCCCCCCCCCCCCCCATCCCGGGTCCCACCCACCCCCTTACAGCCTCAATCAATACTCCGCTGTCAGTCTTCCATGCTGTACTCTGCCCTCCCTCAATCAAACCTAACAGTCAGTCAAAAAAAAAAAAAAAGGCTTCAACCTGGCTGGGACACCACAATATGTATAAAACAAGCTTGATCATCCATGGAGGACAGCATCCCTCCAACTTCCCCATTGAATTTATATATTTTAAGCTTTTTAGTGAGGAGTAAAAAGAAACTGATAGAGTAAGGAGTAAGGAGTACTGTCTATACCCAGGGATGCATCTTACTAAGCACATCTTTTTAGGAGTTTACTGAACTTTGGTCCTTCTACTTTGCTTGTGCTAGCAGGCTTCATTTGCAAAAGTGACAGAAGTGTGGCATTTGTTTTCAGGAATTACAAACCCCTTCAGAAAAGTATGCGGTGGGTAAGAATACTCACTACAGCATTATTAACCATAAAAATCAACAGATAAAAAATACTGGTTGGTTAATTTTCTTTTTCCTATAACATCACCAAATTTCAGGCAAAACAGTCAAAGATTTTTGGAGATTTGAGGATATTTCATTTTTCTACTGTTGAGGTGTTTTTACCTCTAAATATTAATATATCAAAATTACCTTTCTTAGTGGATATCTGCTACTATATATGTACTGTAATTAAAGGGGAAATAGTACTGAGTAAGTGAGTGAATGAGTAAGTTAGTCAATCAGTCAGTCAGACATTTTGCATGATACAGTAGATAGATAGATAGATAGATAGATAGATAGATAGATAGATAGATAGATAGATAGATAGATAGATAGATAGATAGATAGATAGATAGATAGATAGATAGATAGATAGATAGATAGATAGATAGATAGATAGATAGATAGATAGATAGATAGATAGCAGTGGCGGCTGCTAGCTTTTGAAACAAGGGAAGCTCATATTAGGCCTTCATCATAAAATTCATTATGTTATTTGTACGTAAATTCTGCCCTCCGTTCCTTTTGCAGAAAATGGTCTGTGACTATGTCGTACCAATTGGCCGTCTTTTCCAGGGACTTAACCAGTTTCCTCTCAATGGCCAGGAGATCAAGGTTGCTCAAACGATCTTGGCCCATCGTTTTGCAGGTGTATGACTTGACCTGGAGAAGCTCCTCTCTACACCTGCTGATGTAGCGCCAATTGTTGCCACTAACGACAACAGCTTGTATAGCTGAGGCATTGCACTATCCAACTCCATGTCTTTAAAAAACACCAAGAAATCACACAGCTTACCCCTGCTCCCCTGTAAGTCATGATCTGAATATAGTACTTGAAGTTCAGATCTCAGTCTCCCTGAGTCAAAGAAATGGCCATAACTTTTCAGCACACTTTCAAATGCTGTCAATCAAAAAAGGGTTTCCACCCTTTAAACAGCTCCTCCAATCATCATGCAACAGCCCAGCGTCCTGGCCCGCCCACTGCTCCATTCACTCCCAGAGAAGCTGAGCTTCCCTGGAAGTGACGATTTTGGTGCATTTATCCAATTACCGTCCAGCTTTTCTGCAGTGAAAAAAGCTCATCTGTGCTTGCCCATAGAGCTCCAGTGAAGCTGGGCTTCAGGAGGGTTTAACGCGCTGTGCTGCATGGAAATGTATGACAAGAAAATCGCATCAAACAATCTACAACGAGCTAGTCATGAAGTTGAATGCGTTCTAGCGCACTTTTATTAAAACCAATATAAATACGACAGTGCATATATGAGCATTTATTTTCTGACATAGTAGAGGAAGCAGAGCTTCCCTTGTAGTCTTAGAGCAGTCGCCACTGATAGATAGATAGATAGATAGATAGATAGATAGATAGATAGATAGATAGATAGATAGATAGATAGATAGATAGATAGATAGATAGATAGATAGATAGATAGATAGATAGATAGATAGATAGATAGATAGATAGATAGATAGATAGATAGAGTACACCACTGATTTATTTTACAAGACTATTAAGATCTAACCTAATTACTGTTAGTCAATTGCTTCAAAGCACTGGTTGTTGTGAATACTGTATCTCACTCCGTGAACTACAGATCTTATGTCATTAAACCACCACTAATGTCAAGTATAATGAGCTAAGAGTTAGGGAAGGGGGATAACACACAATTTTTCTTGTGTTACGCAATCAAAAGTTTGAGTGCTCACTCCTTTCTAATGATTCATTTGTACTGGAACCTGATAGGAGTTTGGCATACACCAGATGATTGTATGGGCTTGCGAGAGGCTGAATGCCTTTTGAACAGTCTCATGTAAGATTGATTGGAAAAAATGAAATGTGAGACTCACACTGAACATGACAATCTGAAGAATGTATTTGCTCAGTTAGCCTGCGTCTTATAACTAGTAGACTTCATGGTGTATATTAATCTATTAAAAATGCAAACATGCAATGCTACCAGGAATTGAGCTGATCTGCAATGTCCTTTAGTATTTTTTCTTTGAAATCCTAAGCATAATATTTATTGGCATATAGACCATATAGAGGATGGTTTACTGGACACAACTTGACCAATCTGATCTCCTCCTTACATGTTCACAAATGTTCAGCAGCCATGCTTGCAAAACATAACGGCAGAGTCAATTTCTAATTGGTCAATAGGAAATGAAATGCAGAATCAGCTTGCATGCCCTGTCTCAACTCAAGCAGACATTGCTCAATTTTTTTAAACATGTTGTGTCAGAATATGTCTCACACCTTGCAAGTCACACGTTTGGCTTTCTCACAATGTTATGCCGATTTGAAAACAACACTTGGAAGTTCACTATTTGGACTAACATCACACATAATCTATCCTCTTTGATGTAGAGATGGATCATGAAACTCCCAAGTAACATTACACATCTTTCCTACAGGGGATGGATTATGAGGAAAGATTAAAAGAGCTGAGCCTTTTCAGTTTAAGTAAAAGAAGATTAAGAGGAGATATGACTGAAGTGTTTAAAATGATGAAGAGAATTAATCCAGTGGATCGAGACTGTTATTTTAAAAAACGTTAATCAAAAACATGGGGACACAGTTGGAAACTTGTTAAGGGTAAATTTCACGCAAACATTAGGGAGTTTTTCTCTACACAGAAAATCACAGACACAAGGAATAAGTGACCAAGTAGTGTGGTAGACAGTAAGACTTTAGGGACGTTTAAAACTCAACTTGATGTTATTTTGGAAGAATTAAGTGGATAGGACTGATGAGCTTTGTTGGGCTGAATAGCCTGGTATAATGTTGTTCTAATGTTCTAATTATTGACATCACTTTTTGGATTGTAGAAGTGGGGGGCTTATTATAATTGTATTAGGAAACAACAAAGTGAAAAGTTACTTTAATGACATCTCTCCATCTGCACAACAGTAAACTAAATTCATGAAGGCTTTGTTACTCACCCTACACTTCTACAATAGACGAGTCCTTGTGAAACTCTTCTGATACATTCTGGGGTAAGATTTGTGTTTGAAAGGTTAAGCCCAAGAAGTTTTCCACAGCAGCTGATGATGGACCCGAGCACAGCACAGTCCAGTGGAGATAAAGTTGTGTTACTAAAATCCATATTTAAATCTTTCCCAATGGCATCTCTGATTAATTTCTTGTTCTGAGTCTCATAGAGCCACTGACACACTTGCATAACTTCAAGTTTATTTCTGCTCTGTGCAGCCTGTTCAGCTTTTTTCTTTAACCAATCTAAGATCAGCTTTGCTGTCGTCCTGTCAAATTTTCCCAGGATTAACCCCACTGTTTCGAACACAGAGGGGCTGGCCAATCCTGCCAAGAATCGAGTAAAAATCTCAAACCGTCCATCTTTATAATAGTCCATATTCATAAGCATGCCCTCGATGCCCCCTGATGGCTCGAGGTAGAAGGAGCAGGCAGCCATGAACTCCTGCAGGGTGAGGTGGAAGAATGTATATGTTGTGTGCTGCAGAGTGCTTTCTCTCTGCAGGATTTCTTTAAGGAACCCAGAAAGGAATGTAGTGGACAGAATTGACTGGAGACCAAAAGTAGACATCTCAAACTTGTCATAAAACACAAGAGTTCTATTGGTCACCCCGTAATAAGCCATCTTTCCCAGTTTCACCAGAATTTCCTTCTGGTCCTCAGCTTCTCGCCTGTGATTGGTCAGGATGTTGTGAAGGAACATCACAAAGAGCTCAGTGACAGTTTTAGGGGAGGCTCCTCGCTCTTCTGCAGGTGTCATAAAGTGGCTCTTCAGCACAGAGCAGATAATCCAACAATACGAGGGGTTGAAGCACATGGTGTAAAGAATGGCGTTCTCCTCCACATATCGAAAAGCCTCTGTGCCCAGGTCTGCATCACCAAAGAAATTCTTAAAGTACATTAGCCTTTGTTCAGGGAAAAAACCCAGGATCTCAGCAAATCGATTAACTCTCTTCATGTCCAGTGACTCCAAGGCTGTTGGTCGGCTTGTGATTAGGACTGAACAGCCCTTCAGTAATGTCTGGCTGACCAAGCTGGTGATCAGGACGTGGACAGAAAAGAGTTCCTCTGGATTTGAGCAGAGCTTCTTCTGTGTGAAGTCTAGTTTGTGTTTGTACTCATCCAGGCCATCGAGTATAAAGAGGAGAGATTCTGGTTTCTGCAGGATTTCTTTTAGTCTGTCATCATAGAGGTATTTATAGTGCCTTGCAATCAGCCTTGTCAGTGGCTGCTGTGGCTCTGTCTCTGTGTCTAGCAGGTTGAGCTCCCTGAATTTGAACAGGAAGACAAATGCAAACCTCTGATTCTGAGTGCCTCTGGCCCAGTCATACATAATCTTCTGAACCATAGTGGTCTTCCCAATTCCAGCCACTCCACTAACTACTACAATGTTGGGACAAGTTTCACTACCTGGACTCCTCCTTAAAAGCTGCTCAGTCCAGATTCGCTCACATTTTACTTTTGTATGTTCCTCCATCATCTCTGCATGAGTCGTCCCAGTTTTCACAAGTTCATGGTGAGTTTCATTATAGCTTCTTTTGTACTGTTTAATGACCATCAGCTCAGTATATCGAGTGTCAAAGCCCACACCCTGAGTGCGTGGATTTCCAGGAGAAGGCTGATCTTCCAGTTTTTTTGTGGATTCACACACATCTCTTTTATGTGTCTCATAGAGGCCTAAAAGTCAGAAGAGAACAAGTGAGGAAACTGAAAAGCACAATACTGGAGGAAATGCTGACCAGAAACATAAGATGAGTGTGTTACCTTTAATATGAATCCTAATATGAGGGGGCTTGAGACTGGCTTGAATCTCTTTCGAGACATCTGATCCTGGAGATAAAGAAAGGACTCCATTACAGGACTGAGAAAGGAGATTAGCAGATTTGTTAACAGTTCTAGACCAGGCTTTACATTATGATAACCACAGAGTTTACAAACATATAAAGACCCTATATTTGATTGTTTGTAATCAGAGTTGTTCTGACATTTCAGTATGTGGGATGACAAGAGAGGAAATCCTGGAAAGGAAGCACAAAGAAAATCAATAATAGCTCTTGTACCCAGATTTACTGGTTAGCAGTCAGTTGTACTTTTGAGGGGGAGCCAAGAAAAGGGCAAATTTGAAAAGCTCTTATCTGTTGTTCCTATACATGATAATAATCTCTTTCAACCATCTCTGACCTATTTATTATTTAACTCATGGGAAACTTTAAGAATTAAGACACTGTAGCAGTAGAGGCTTTTATCGACCTCTTGAACCCTCAGGTACCACTCCAAACACCAGGTAAAAGTCCAAGACTTCTTTATTTTGTTACCATTATGTGCACAAAGCACCCTCCACTCCACACTACACATATAATAAACCAACACTATTCATTATAAACACAATACCAATCCTCCTCTCCTAGACCCTACCTCCCAGCTCAGCTCAATGTCTGGGCTTTCCCTGCGTCCTTTTATACCCAGTGACCCGGAAGTGGTTCCTGTCCAGGAATCCATAAGTCCGTATTACTTCCGGGTCAGAGTCAAAGTCCTTTTCTTCAACTTGGAAGTACGTCATTTCTCCTGTTCATGTGACCAGCACGTACTTCCAGGTTATAGGGCACATAACAGTCCGACAGCCTCCCTACAGTGACTCCTGGTGGCCCCCATGGTATCCAGCAGGGCTGTGCATATAAACTACAAAGTCCATGAGGCCCTGCTGGAATTCGGGGAACGTCCATGCTGTCGGGAGAGCTCCACCTGGCGGCCTGGGGGTGAGGGCCGGAAACCTTAGCCGGCCATCCACCACAACACTTATAGATCTTAACATAGACATAACATATTTGCATCTTATTAACAGTTATGCTCCATATTTAACTTCCCAGCTACACACTTCTTTTCCTATATACTGATTAAATTTTTTTTATAAAGTAACCTACCCAATTTTAATAATAATAATAATAATACATTTTATTTATATAGCGCCTTTCCCATGCTCAAGGCACTTACAGAATATAATAAAGAACGGCAGCGTATACAGTATATAGCATTGTACAAACCAGATAAATAAATAAAGAAGATTAAGATAGTAA
Organism: Erpetoichthys calabaricus; assembly: GCF_900747795.2. Classification (NCBI taxonomy): domain Eukaryota; kingdom Metazoa; phylum Chordata; class Cladistia; order Polypteriformes; family Polypteridae; genus Erpetoichthys; species Erpetoichthys calabaricus. The sequence continues at coordinate 335,324,098 of NC_041394.2, forward strand.
ATTCTGAAAAAAAAACAGACAACATAATTGATGGTCTCGCACACACATACAGGTTACATGAGCATCTTGACAGAGAAGTAAACTGAGAGAAGGGTAATAAAGTCAAGTAGAGCTAAAAGCCTTCCTGAACAGATGAGTTTTGAGTTGTTTTTTAAAAGAATTCATGGAGTCAGCTGACCTGATTAATTTCGGTAGGTCATTCCAGAGTCTGGGCGCTATACAGCTGAAGGCCCTGTCACCCATGGAGTGTAGATTAGTGAGGGGCACAACAAGATTGCCAGAATCAGAAGACCTTAGTGGACAGGCAGGCACATAGTGGTGGAGTAGGTCACTGATATAGTTTGGCGTGAGGTTATTTAAGGTTTTGTAGGTTATTAGTAGGATTTTATATTCGATTCTGTAAGACACAGGAAGCCAGTGAAGACAGAGCATCTAACACCTATACCACTAGTGGAGGTCCTAGCGTTCGGGAGACAAGATAGCACTGTCCAGTAATAATCAATATGGAGGTGAAAACAGTCCAAATAAATTATTACATCAAGTAATATACATTTAATGAAGAAGCTAGATGTATTGGGTCAAGAAAACCCTAAAACAAGTGCCATAACTTGAAAAATAGAATGTGAAAGGCACAAAAAAAAGACCAAAAAATTTAAATACGTAAAAGGCAAGGGGAACAAGCCTAAGCTGAATGCCTGTGATATCCAATCTCTCAAATGGCACTGCATCAAGAACCATCCATCCATCTATTATCCAACCCGTTATATCCTAACTACAGGGTCACGGGAGTCTGCTGTAGCCAAAGAGAACATGCAAACCCCAGGCAGGCCGCCATCCCACTGCAGGGCACACACACGGGACAATTTAGAATCACCAATGCACCTAACCTGTATGTCTTTGGACTGTGGGAGGAAACCCATGCAGACACGGGGAGAACATGCAAACTCCACGCAGGGAGGACCTGGGAAGTGAACCCGGGTCTCCTTACTACGAGGCAGCAGTGCTACCACTGTGCCACTGTGCCACCCATCAAGAACCATCATACATCAATAAGTGATATAATCACATGGGTTCAAGAGTACTTTGACAAACTTTTATCAAGTAACACAATACACAGTGTCACAAAGGCGTGCCAGAGGGATCCCTGATCAGCTCACCCAAGGTAAGGGGGTACTGTCACTAACAGTCTCCTCTTCTTTTTCCATGGCCCAGAAAACATGCCTAGTGAGGGTAACCAAACCTGATACTGAAGTCAGAAGAAAGTCCCAACACTTCCGGTCCTGGGGACATGAAAGTCAGAACTCCAGGAAGGTGGTGTGATCTTGAGAGGATCACAGAGGAGAGAAGTGCTAGGATGAGCAATTGCATGCTATATAAGCCATTTAGTTACATTCATTTCAATTCTTTTGATGCCTGTGTTAATTTTTGTTGCAAATGTTCCTGTTAACATTTTTTTTCTTTTGAGTTAAAAAGTAAATGGGGTCACCAGGGTGGTACACTCAGATTTTTACATTGTCTCTCTTGCTTCCTGCCCGCCAATCACAGTAGTTACATCCACAAATGACAGTTACAACAACTCTATTATGGAAAAAGGAAGTGATATGTTAACAGTGTCCAGAGGCGTTATTGACTACTCTGGGCTTGGAGGCATCTCAACTGGACCATCAACCAGTGGAAATATGTATTGTGGTCAGCTGAATCATTATTTCAAGTCTTTTTTGGAAGAAATGCACTTTATGTTCTTTAGACCAAAGAAGTAAAATGCCACCCAAACTGTAACCAGCTACAAGTCCAGAAGCCAGCATTTGTGATGGTATCAGTTATTAAAGCCAAAAAGTACATACACATTTTGGAGCAACATATGCTGCCTTCAAGACAACATTTCTTCCATGGACACCCATGCATATTTCAGTAAGACCATGCGAAACCACATTCTGCATTCATTACAAAGAAAGAGGGTGCAGGTGCTCAACTGGCCTGCCTGTAGTGCTGATATGTTCCCAGTTGAGAATGTGTGGCACAATTTGAAACTCAAAATTTAACAATTAAGACCCCATTCCAATGCACACCTTAAGACTTGTTAAGAAGAAAAATGGGATAAAATTACACCGGAAATACTGAATACATGGGTGTCTTCAGTACTTAAATGTTTTTCATGAGAAGGATAGGCAACGTTACAAATTGGTAAATTCTTTACTGTTGAAACTTTTTTTGGAATACATTGCAACTATCAAAATAAAAAAAAAGTGTTTGTTTTTGAAATACAAAAACAAAAAACAATAAAATTAATTAGTTGTAACATCAGATCATGGATTGTTATATGTTTTGTGTCAAAATTAATTTACTAGTCACTGCTGTTTTTATTCACATTTTTAACAGGATTCCAGTTTTTTCTGAGTTGGGGATTTATGTACATATAAGAGACCAGAGTACTTGAAAGGGCCCAAAACCTTGCGCAGATAGGCCCACACAGGGTGATGGAGCAAACATATTAATATGTATTTTGTATTGTATTGTATTTTATCTTTGACTCTAGCATGTCATTTAAAGCGCATATTACAAAGTTGTGCAAAACATGCTTCTTCCATCTTAAAAATGTTAGGAAATTAAGGTGCTTTCTAAATAAACAGGATTCTGAAAAATTAATTCATGCATTTATCTCTAGTAGGATTGACTACTGCAATGCGGTGTTCACTGGATGTTCAAACTGTTCTTTATACAGCCTCCAGTGAATCCAAAATGCTGCTGCAAGAATTATTACAAGAACAAGAAAATACGAACACATAACTCCAGTTCTTAAATCCTTACACTGGCTCCCAGTTAAGTTTAGGGCAGATTTCAAAATCCTTCTTTTAACATATAAAGCATTAAATGGCCAAGGTCCGGTTTACTTGTCTGAACTTATCATGATTTACAAACCAGAGCGCACATTAAGATTTCAAGATGCTGGTCTGCTTGTGATTCCAAGAATTAATAAAATAACAGTGGGGGGTCAAGCTTTTAGTTACAGGGCCCCTAAACTGTGGAATGGTCTGCCTGCTACTATAAGAGATGCCCCTTCGGTCTCAGCTTTTAAATCCCGGCTGAAGACTCACTACTTCAGTTTAGCATATCCTGACTAGAGCTGCTGACTAACTATACAGACTGCATCTCTGTTGTCAGTCATTAGCACTAAAACATAATTAACATGATAGTTAGAATTGGATACTAACCCTCACCTATTCTGTTTCTCTTCTCGGTACTCAAATGTGGCACTTGGTGCCACTGCCCACCTGCCAAGTTGTTTTGCCTGTCTAAGGTAAAATCATCACTGATGGAGGATCGCAGGAATCGTGAGAAAGAGGGGTCCTTTCATCAGCACTGTTTCAGCCATGGAATGGCCAAATGGGGGAGGCAGCTTGATGGATGAGGTTTCCAGGAGTCTAAAATTATCCATATGTGATATTATGTGATATCATCTACTGTTAAATTCTGCTCCGTATTTCTAAAAAAAATTTTATTTTTTATTTTTTATTGAGGATGTGTTCTGTGTATTGTATTGACCTCCTTCTTTTGACACCCACTGCACGCCCAACCTACCTGTAAAGGGGTCTCTCTCTTTGAACTGCCTTTCCCAAGGTTTCTTCCATTTTTCCCTACTAGGTTTTTTTGGGAGTTTTTCCTTGTCTTCTTAGAAAGTCAAGGCTGGGGGTCTGTCAAGAGGCAGGGCTTGTTAAAGCCCATTGCGGAAGTTCCTGTGTGATTTTGGGCTATACAAAAATAAACTGTATTGTATTGTATTGTGCTGCTTTGCCCCTTGCTCTTTATCTCCCTAACTGTAAACTTCTATGGTTCACATTGATATTCATCTCCTGTAACTCACCCCCCTTTGTCACCTCCTCCAGTATTCTTGTCAGGTTTGGTGATGGAAATCTCATAACTTCTTCAGCCAGTGCCACCCACAGGCTGACCAGCATCTTTTTGTCATTCTCCATTAGGCCATTGATGAAGGACTCAATACCCACTCTCCCCTCAGACTCTTCTTGGCTTTAATTTTCTAAAAGAGAAGGGAGTGAATAGAGGTCCAGAATTAGAGAGGAGCCAAGAGAAGCAGAACACTTGGTGTTGACGTGATGATTCTAACAGTGAATTCTGTAATAATGAGTCAGCCCTGCACATACAGGAATTTTCTGAGCCCACTCTCTTTGCTTGTTTCCTTATCTTTAATATTTTTCTTCATTAACAACAGGGGAGACTCTCCTACCTTTGCCTCATCATTGGGTGAGAATGTTCTTGGTGACCAGGTTCTGCAGGATACTTGTGATGTCATATTCAATCACATAGGTCAGATCAGGCTTGTAGTACTCAGTTAGCCAGAGGAGATCTTCATGAAGAAATCCTTTTATGACTTCAGAAAAGTTTTGTGGTAAATCTGCAGCAAGAAATGTAAAGACAAAAATTGAATGATAAACAGTGGCATTTGTACATTTGCACCCACACAAGCTCCAGTAGATGGCATTGTAGTGCATAATTTAAATAAGTGGTAAATTTACTTTAATAATTTAATATATTTCTAAAATGTTTAGCTGCCATTATGAAATCTTTCTAATTTTCCATCATGAAAATATGTGAAATTTTCTTTGGGTCTATCCATCCATCCATCCATCTTCCAACCTGCTGAATCCGAACACAGGGTCACGGGGGTCTGCTGGAACCAATCCCAGCCAACACAGGGCACAAGGCAGGAACCAATCTTTGGGTCTAGTGCTACTAAACTGTTTCTGGGCTGCTTGGTCAGGTTCTTGGACCCAGCAGTTTTCTTTTATACATTTGTTCAGGTGCACACCATCCTCAACCTTCCAGTTCTGCCTTGGGACTTGAAGGCTACAAAATGATATACCATTTTGTGCATTAAACAATACTTAGAAATCCATACATATTCTTTCAGTGCTGAGTGTTTCATATTAATGTTGAGATATTTTAAGACACTGTCCTTCAGTTGTTGTACTATGGAACAAAATCATTTATTGACATTTGATCACCTCAGGTACTGGTAGCCTAATACATTGTGAAATGCAGTTTCTCTTCCTCACTCCATCAAATGGGGTATACTGGAGGATGTTCTCCTTCCTCTTCCATTATTCTGATATTCCACAGCTCTATCCAAATGGCTCCAACGATTGTTTCTCTGCCATTTTCTTTTTTTTTAAAGCATTTTATTGATTTTATTAAAATCGAATAACATTTCATACAAGCAAGTCACCATGAGAAAGAGAGCTAGGCCAGCAGAGTAAAACTTTAACCTAGTAAAAATAAGTAAGTAAGTAAGTAAGTAAATAAATAAATAGAATAAAAAAGAGGGGAGAGAATCTGCTTTCTCAATTTAAATTCTTTTTCTAAAATGTTATTGATTAGATCCTGCCAGATCCTCTAAGTGAGAATTTGATTTTTTCCAATGTCAAATAGTATATAACATCAGTTACCCACTGACTTAAAAGAGGTGGGCTAGGATTTTTCCATTTGATAAGTCTACATGCCAATAGTGTAGTAAAGGCAATTACAGTTTGTTTGTCCTTCTCCACTTTAAGCCCACCTGGGAGTCCACCAAACACAGGTTTTAGTGGATTAGGAGGGATTGTGACACCAAGGCTGTCTGAGAGGCGTTTAAAGATTTTGGTCCAAAATTATGTTAATTTGGTGCAGGCCCAAAACATGAGACCCAGTGAGGCTGGAGCTTGATTGCAGTGTTCACAGGTTGGATCTTGCCCTGGAAACATTTTGGACAATTTTAAACGAGACAGATGTGCTCGATAAAAGATTTTAAGTTGAATAATTGTATGCTTTGCACATATGGAGCTCAAGTGAATTCTGTGCATTGCTGCCTTCCACTTCTTTTCTGAAATGTTGAGTAAGAGATCCTTTTCCCACTGTATTCTGGGATCTTTGAAAGGGAGGGGACTTTAAAATGTTTTTATATATTACAGAAATGCTGTCTGAGTCCTCAAGACTGATCAATATTTTTTCCAGAATAGAGGTAGGTGGGAGTATGGAAAAAGATGATCCACTGTGGCAACCCCTAATGGGAGCAGCCGAAAGAAGAAGAAGAAGGTAGGTGGGGGAGATTTTGTTTAACAAAGTTTCTAATTTGAAAGTAGTGAAAGAAATGTGTCAAAGGAAAGTTAAATTTGGAGTTTAATATGTTCGTAAGATGCAAAGATTTTGTCTATGTACAGATCTCTAAGTGATTTAATCCAAATGTTTCCCAGAGACACTAAAACTGCATACATTTCAAAGGAAGGAAAAAGGTGGTTCTCGTGCAGCACTGCCACAGATAAAAGCTCCTCTGTCTTAAAGTACTTCTTACATTGGTTCCATATTCTCAGTGAGTGATGTACTATTGAGGGTGGTTAGTATATTGGCGATGACTTGCATTTATTTGGGTACAAAGCATGGAATATTAAGAAGTGCTGCAGGATTTATATTTCTTTTGCGGACCAAACCTGTGTCTGTTCATCTATTTGTGTCCATGTCCAGGGTTTTTATAGCTTTTAAATTTGCCGCTCAGTAATAAAATTGAAAGTTAGTAGAGCCATTGCCACCTTCTGCCTTAGGTCTTTGTAGGGTCGCCCTTTGGATACGTGGAGTTTTGAATTCCAAATAAATGAGGTTATGGTTGAATCTAATTTCTTAAAAAATGATTTATTGATTAAGATTGGAATGCTCTGAAATAGAAAAAGAAGCTTAGGAAGGATATTCCTGGATATTGTACCCAACCACGTCTCTTAGTGGAAGCCTTTGATGTGTTGGGGCCCACCCTTATTAGCCATCATCAATGATTCTATTAAGTTCGGGAGTTGTGCCTTCATTTTTTAAACCAGCTGCAGTCAGTCCCCGTCTAAAAAAGGCAGAATTAGATCCTGGAGTTTTAGCCAAATTTTGTCCAATTTCCCAACTGCCCATTTCTGGCTAAAATTTTAGAAAGAATATTTATAATCAATTGGTTGATCACCTTAACTCCAATAATTTATTTGAGATCTACCAATCTGGCTTTAGGGCATTATCATAGTGTTGGAAACGGCACTCCTGAAAGGTGTCAACGACATCTCTCTTATTACTGACTCAGGTGATGCGGCAGTCCTTCTCCTCCTTGACCTGTCCGCTGCCTTGACACTATTGACCATGAGATATTGCTGTTGCGGCTTGAACATCTTGTTGAGCTTAAAGAGGCTGCTCTTAACTGGTTCAGGTCATATTTAACTGGTAGACCACTTTTCAGTGATCTTTTAATTTATCTTCTTCTCTACTGCTCCTCTTAAATATGGTGATCCTCAGGGATCCATTTTGGGTCGTATTTTATTCTCCATATACCTTCACCCCTATTGGAGCTATTTTTAGGAAATTTTAACATTTCTTTTCACTGCTATGCTGATGATACCTCAGGTTTATATTCCTGTCTGGCAACTCTACAACAAATCAACTCCACAACTGTCTGAACTAAGATCCTGGATGGCTAATAATTTTCTTGATCTAAATTAAAATAAAACGGGAGGTGCTTATAATGGGTCCATCCGCTAAAGCACCAAATTGGGTCTTGGACTTCTCAGCTCTTTCTCTGTCTTTTCCAAACTTCAAGTCCGCAATCTTGGTGGTTACCTTTGATAGTAACCTCTCTTTTGAGAAACAAGTAAATTCTGTAGTCAAGAGTTGCTTTTTCCAACTTTGTCTATTAGGTAAGATAAAGCATTTTTTATCTTCTAGGGATCTTGAGATAGCTACTCATGCGTTTATTTTTTTCTCGCTTTGATTACCTGCAACTTGCTGTATTCTGGATTAGCAAATCCCTATACGCAGGTTACAGTTGGTCCAAAATGCTGCCGCTCGCTTCTGTTGGGGCAAGAAAGTATGACTCTGTTTCTCCAATATTAGCTTCTTTACACTGGCTGCCTGTCAGTTTCGAATTGATTTTAAATCTTGCTGCTAGTTTTTAAATCTTTACACGGGCTTGCTCCTGCCTATTTATCTGAATTGTGTGCTTTACACCAGCCATCTAGAGTGCCTTAGGATCTTCTGGTCAGCTGACTCTGGTTGACCCTTGTACCAAGTGTAAAACTAAGGGGGACAGGTCTTTTGCAGCTGCTGCGTCCTCACCTGTGGAACTCCTTTACCTCATCATATAAAGGAGTCGGTCTACAACTGAACTGTTCAAAACAAGGACTAAAGACTCCTTTCGTATTCACTTGCATTCCATGATCTTCAGTAATACTGATGGTTTTCTCTTTGTGATTATATAACATTACTTCGATTTTTTATGTGTATAACATTACTTTCGATTTTTTATGTATTTATTTTATGTTCAATATTTTATTTCTATTTATGTTTTATGTTAATTTGTTTTGTTTTTCTTTTATTCTTTAATTGTAAAGCACTTTGGCCACAGCATTACTATTGTTGTTTTAAATGTGCTATATAAATAAAATTGACATTGACATTGACATTGATATTCATCTTAACAATGTTAATTCTTCGAGCTAAAGTGAGATGAAGGGTAGACCATCTATGGCAAGTCTTGCTAAGTTTTTCCATACAGATGGAAAAATTTTGTTGATAAAAGAGCTTTATGTTTACTTGTGATGTTTACCCCTAGGTATTTAAACTGATCTGCAATGATAAAAGGAAGGTGGCCAATCTAATATTGTGTGCTAGAGATCCAGTCCATGCAAGGATTGAAACAGAGCAGAGAGCAAGAACACACCTCTGACAAAACCCAAAATCAACTGGGAAAAATGCAGAGGTTCTCCGGTCTACCACATCACTCACACATAATATCCAGCAACCTTCAGGGGGATCCGGTAAAAGTCTCAGGCCTGTCCCACAGGGCAGCTTGATGAAGTCGACAAAGGCTGCAAAGAAACTCTGCAATATTTATGTTTTCTGCTCGATGAAGCTCTCAGTGCCAGTATGCAGTTCGATGGTAGACTTCTTAGGCGGTAAAACCAGAGTGTTCCAATCGCTGGTAGGTGAGCAAGTGATCATGGATTCTATTGAGGATGACCCTATAACAAGGACCTTACCCAGCACAGAGAGCTGTTGGTATCCCCCCTGTAGTTTGCCCACAATCCTTGGCGATCACCCTTCTCTTTCCAGATAAGGACGACAAGTAAAAATTACATCTGTTAGGTTAGACTTCAGAACAAAATTGTATTTTTAGTGTCCATCTCTGTTTTTTTAACATCAATTTAGTTCCTTCATTTGATTTCATAAGTTAAGGTTCAGCAATGTCCACTTTGATAAATTCAAGCAAATAAAGAGAAAATATGTATTAACAGCTCTTTGTTAAAACATATCACATAAACATAGTTTCAGGTATTAATTCATAGAATTTTTTTGCATAACATAATAATATATGTGTAATTTTTTCTCACCCAGACAGAGCAGCAACTTCTTCTTCAAGTCGTCCTCTCCTTGAATAGGCTTGTCCAGATCTCTCTTTTGCTTTCTGTTGAGCCATTTGTGATTGGTGCAGATAATTTGGTCAGAATTGTCTCTTTCTCAAGATAATTTTCATTAAATATCTTGGTGACCTCTAGGCATACAGACAAGGAGCAGGAGATGTTATTTTTCCTTAAGTAAACAAAGACCTGTAGGATATGGGACAAAAAGGTGAGGGTTAAAGAAGAAGAGAAAATTGAATGTTCAAAAAGTATTTTTTATATAAATTGCCAGAAAAGAGCAGGGCTTTTTGACATTGTTGGTTCTAGCATCGAGCTGGTAGAAGATACAAAATTCCAAGAATGAAAACGATGATTAGGGGACAGGCTTGGTCATGCACAGCATTGCTCACACCAGCACATTGATTTCTTGAGATTTAAACTCATTCACTTGCTCATTACTATGCAAGTGACATCCACTGGTCCTCTCTTTTCTGGCAACGTCCTACAAAAACTTTCCACAATGATTGCAAGATTCCCACATTAAAGGAGTACTTTTTCGCTGTTAAAAGATTTGAACACCATGACTACTCTACTTTGAGAATATTTTTTCCACTTTTCCATCATATGCTCAATATTACTTTTATCTAGAAAAGTATAGCTTTCTCCCGTCATGTGAAGTCTGTGCTGGGGGCTTCAAGCCTGTTTCCTGCCGATGTAGCTAGCTCTTTTGCCCCCTTTGCTGTACTTAGTGTACCCTTGTGTGTGAGTTCACATCTGCAATCTGAACTTTTCAGTGTAGAAATGGAGCTTGAAGGCTACATTATTTTTGGGGAATAAACTGAGGACCACATTACTTTGTTTTTTTAAGATAGGTAATACTTTTCTCAGTCAAGGCGATACAACACAAGCCAAGAAAGAGTGCATGAAAAGATTACCATTACCATTACCACTCCCTTAAAAGATTTCCACAGTAATCTGAAAAAAAGGAGATCGATATCAGGAATGCATTGAGCACAAGACGCTGTGTAAAGGAACACCATATGGAACTAAATTTGTGAAAGCCACCAGTGAAGAATTACATGTGCTCCTTCCATTTTATGTAAAAGAAGCCTCATGCTCCTGTTTTCAGAAAAGTGCAGGGTCCTGACACAGAAAGGACAGGTTCTTGTATGTAATAAAATTGTTTTATTTCTATTATTTGCTGTCCTTGCACTGACAATAAACACCTGGCCAAATAATAGGTAGTGCTGCTACTGACTGTGATGTGCAGTTCAAGTCAAGCAGCGTGTGTAATCTGCGTGTTCTGTCCATGTTGCTTGTCCTTTTTCACCTTAAGTCACAGAATTCCAAACTTAAAGTTTTGCAGGTTTATAGACAATAGGTTTTCCCTGAGAAGCAGGTGGTTGAAAGGGCTCTCAGTTTACTTCATATTTAAATTTATCTGGCTGTATTTTGTCAGATGATGACAATGTCAGGGGGGCATTGACACAAAAATCCTGATGTCAGTAGAGAAAGATCATGAAAGCAGCATCCCATCTTGGATTGATTTTTTTTGTGATGTGAAAGATGCATTAACTTAGCAATTTCAACAAAAATATAAATAATCTAAATATATAAAAATATATAATAATATAAATATAAATAATCAACAAAAAAATAGATAAAAGTAGTAAATACACACAAAAGATCTACATAGATTTTTCCCTGTCTGTCTCTCCAGTAGAGTATCGTTTCAGACATAGAGGCAAGCAGTTGCAGATCCGGCAGTTTGGCCCAGTAAGATTCAGCTTGTTCTCTTGAGTGCAGGGCTGTGCGGGGCCACTCATTAGCAAGGTGCCCGAAGCTACTTGTTAGGGTGGAGTGGTGGCTCTAAGGCTAAGGATCTGCGCTGGTATCCCGAAGGTTGCTGGTTCAAATCCCCGTCACTGCCAAAAGAAATCCTACTCTGCTGGGCCCTTGAGCAAGACCCTTAACCTGTACTTGCTCCAGGGGCGCTGTACAATGGCTGACCCTGTGCTCTGACCCCAAGGGGTATGTGAAAAACTAACAAATTCCTAATACAAAAATTGTATAAGGCGAAATAAAGAACAAAAAAAAAAAACATTTTAAAAAATGAGGGACAGGACATTATTAGTTACACAAGTTAATGTTAATGCTAGAGGAAGACTGCAAAGGATGCCCCCCTCCACAAGTTTTATGCTGAAAATAACCAACGAACCCAAACCTCCCCAGGGGATGTTTGTCACAAAATATTCCCATTTACAATTGGGCTTTCATTTGTATGTATAACTTGTCACGAGGAGCCCAATGTCTTGTTCACAGAATTTTTGCTTCCAATGACCACTTAGCAGCACAGGGGCTCTTTCTTGTGACCCATGAAAATGTCAGTCTATTATTTCCCCAGGTATTATTTATCTTACAACTAGATTGCTTCTTTCCACCTGCTCCATTCAAACACACATATTGATATTATACAAGTCTTCTTACACCAAACGCATTAGTGACAGACTCCTATTTGTCGTGCTTGGAAAAAAACCCATTTTGAAATAACAAGCAACCATTAGATAAGACAAGGTTAAAAACAAAGCGAAAGTCAAACTTGGAAGATTTTTTATTTGTTGTTCTTTATTTCACCTTATACAATTTCTTGTATTAGGAATTTATTAGTTTTCACATCCCCCGTGGGGTCAGAGCGCAGGGTCAGCCATTGTACAGCACCCCTGGAGCAATTGAAGGTTAAGGGCCTTGCTCACGGGCCCAGCAGAGTAGGATCTCTTTTGGCAGTGATGGGGTTTTGAACCAGCAACCTTCGGGATACAAGCGCAGATCCTTAGCCTCAGAACCACCACTAGCAAACAAAGCCAAATGTGAAACAAAATTCATAGACAGAAAAAGGTTATAAGGCATTTCAAACCAAAGAATTTAATCAAAGCAACAACAAGAGGAATCTGTGTATTTGGGCACAGAAACAACTTTTTGGTGCACTTTTATCCCATTGTATCATAATTGGCAGGTCACAACCCCAGAGGTCACAACCCTAGCAACAGGGAAGTTGTCCTAACAATGGGAACTCAAAATAGTACCACGGATAAGTAAATAAAATGGCAGTAAATGGTACAAATAATGATATACAAGCAAAACTAAGCCAACAGGCCAACAGGCGAAAAACAAATATGACTGAATAACAAAAAATATTGTTCACAGTTATGACATCTGTTGCCAGTCACATAGGTATGGCATGTAATGGCTTCTACATGTTCATTAAAAAAGATGGTGGTGCAGTCTGGTACCCGGAATCTAAGACAACTAAAGACAACAAAGTTTAGGGTAGAGATAATAACCAGACAATATTAGGAGCTCTGTTTTGGCTTTTTGAATCTGACTGCTGTTTATCATTTTTGTACTTTGAAGTTTAGTTCTTTGTGTTTATTTTTGTGTCTAACTTTTGACTACTCATTTGGTTTGCCCTAAAAATAGTACCCATTGGTCCATTTTCCTAAATAAAAATATTAAAGTCACAGGATGTACTTTTGTTTGAAGTTTACCCCTCTAAGACTTTGCCTATACATAACATAAATTTTGTTTAGCACCTTTTGTTTACCACTTGAAGGAGCTCAAGTGTGATGTCCCAGGAGTAAACGTAAAGCCTCATGACCTCAGAAGTTACACCAGATCTTGACATAAAAGATCTTTGAGTGTAGAGTCAGATTATCCTCAATGATAAGGAAAGGAAATTAGAATCTAGAATCTAAAAGTAGAGGCAGAGAGAGCAAGACAGAGAAACGAGGGTACTGATCAAGTGGGAAAGCCATTACATAAGATCAGATAGCAGTTTAATGTCCATCAAGTCAGGCCCAGAGAAATAGTACCAATTTATATTGTACTGTGTGGCTGGTGAAGGATACTCCTAGCTACACTTAGTCCAAAAGAAGAAACTAAAAGATCAGAAATGTGGGAAAAATGATGGTCCTATTTATTATCTAGATAAACACACAAGGTGTTATGATTTTTATTACAGTGGAGATCAAAACTGTCAAAACCTGACCGCACAAATCTTTAATTAATAAATACACACAGTTTTGCTCTCTGGTTTGGACAAAAGCATTTCAAAATTGTAGATGTTGACACTTGTCACAGTTTCTTGAATAAAAGCACATCTCTTTGTCTATTTAATGCCATTTTTACAGATGCTCAGTACCTCTAGAAAACAATTCAAAAATGTCCACTGTAACTTAAAAAGTAGGTGGACCTGGTCTATGCTGCAGTCCAGCCAAACCACATTGAATATTCAGAAGTGGCCTAACTAGCATCAAGAAATAAACAGGTGCATCTTCTCACACTCATAGTTAAAGTGAAAAAGTCAACCATCCAAATGTTTCTTTATATTCGAGGCCTGAAAGAAAGTAGCCTTACTTATAAAAAAAGAAAGAAAGAAAGAAAACAGATGTATGACTGAAGTAATGTGTTGAGGAGGCGTATCAGTAGGTTAGTCGAGGATTATTTAAACTAGGAATATGGGGAGGCAGGGAGTTAAGGGACAGACCAGGTTTAAAACTGTACATGGAGAAATAAACAATAACACAAATAAATGCATAGAAATGATTAATAATAAATAGTCTCTAAATGTGTGCATTATATTTCTATGGTCAATGATATTGTCTCTGTCTGTGTTGGTGATTGCTGGGATTGCATTGTGAACTTCCTGCTTGTGGATTTGTTGAGCTAAGAGCTTATTAGCTTTCTCTCCATATTCATAGTAATGATGTCTTGATTTAAAAATGAGTTGTTCTGTTTCTTCAGTTGTCAAGAGGTTGAGTTCTGAATGCAAAGCCTGCCTTTTCCTATGAAGTGTTTCATTTGGACACTTGGCATGTTCTTGATCTGTTCTGGTAATTTCACTGATTAGCTCTGATACCTTCTTGGTTTCCATTTTATTTTTGCGGGTGAGATATGAGACAAGCTGTCCTCTTAAGAAAGCCTTCAGAGTTTCCCAGAGTATTCCTGCGGAAACCTCAGAGGATGTATTTGTCTCTAAGAAAAAATCGATTTGCTTCGATATAAATTCTCTACAGTTCTCGTCTGCTAATAAAAGTTCATTGAGACTCCATCTGCGAGATGAGTATGTGGGGCATAGTGATTTTAGCTCCATGATCAAAGGAGAGTGGTCAGAGATAACAATGGCGTCATACTTACAAGATTTAATCATAGGTAGGAAATTATTATCTATAAAAAAAATAATCAGTTCTTGAGTAACAGTGATGCACTGGTGAGTGGAAGGAATATGCTCTTGAGTTTGGGTTTAGAAACCTCCAGGGGTCTGATAAGTTGTGATCAGTTACAAACTGTGTAAATATTTTTGAAGTGTTAGACATCATTGCCCCTGTGGCAGGTGACCTATCTAGGTCTGGATTTAAAACACAATTAAAGTCCCCAGCCATTATAATTTTATGAGTGTTCACATTGGGAATGGATGGAAATGTTTTGGATGAAATCCCTATCATCTACATTTGGTGCGTAGATATTTATCAAAGTCACTTTACAGTTAAATAAATTACCTATGACAATCACATATCTCCCTTCAGGATCAGATACTACATCTGTTACTACAAATGAGACTGTTCTATGTATAAGTTCCCACACCTCTAGTTTACTTTGTAAAGCTGGAATGGAATATTTGGCCAGTCTAGTTTCTGTGAAGCCGAAACTGATTCTTGCTTAATAAGTGGGTCTCTTGTAAACATACTATTTTAGCGTTTAAACCTGTTAGGTGAGAGAATGCTTTCTTTCTCTTCAATTCATGATTCAGCCCTTTAAAATTCCAGCTCTCAAAGTTAACTGTTTGGTCATGAAGATATTGCTTCTGAACTTTTCTTGCCATTTTGTAGTCTTAACTTAAAATAAGACAGCTTTGACATTATTTTCAGTTTTCCCAGAAGTTATTGCCATGAAGAACCCCCTGAGCCCATCCCACTATCCACTCAAAAATATAATGCACACATTTAGAGTCTACTATAAGTCTTTATATTCTACTAAGTTTAAAGAATACAAGACATAACCTAATGCATTTCTGAATTCATTACAGATACCACCACTAAATACTATCAGTACAGAGGAATTGGGTAAACCTCTGGCACTATCAGAATTACTAGATGCTATAAACTCATTCTGATGGCTACCCTACCAAATTTTATAAACAGTTCTCAATTAAGCTACTTCCCCTTTTATTAGCAACATTTACAAAAGCTGGGACAATAAAATTCTACATCAAACATTTTGTCAATCTTTAATTACCATCTTTTGTAAGCAAAATAAGGAGTATTTAAATTGTGCATAATACCGATGAATCTCACTTTTGAATAATGATGTTAAGATCTCTCCAAAATCCTAGATAGAAGGATTGAGAAAGTGCTCCCTTCAATAATATCACAAGACCAAGCTGAATTTATTAAAGGCAGACACTTCGCTTTCAATCTTCGACGCCTGTATAATGTAATATATTCACTCACAATGTCAAACACCCCAGAGATATTATTATCGTTGGATGCAGAAAAAGCATTTGATATGATTGAATAGAATTACCTTTTCACCATATTGGAAAAATTTGGACTTGGCCCGAACATTTGTTCATGGATCAAACTACTATATACCAGTCCAGAGGCTTCAGTTTGTATTAACAACATTAATTCAGAATACTTTAAACTAGAATGTGGTACCAGACAAGGATGTCCCTTGTCACCACTGCTGTTTGCAATCGCCATTGAGCTACTTGCACTTCACTTTCGAAATGCCTGATGAGATAAAGGGGATTATCAGAGAAGGACTTGAACAGAAAATTTCTCTATATGCCGATTATATGGTATTGTATATATCAGATCCACAAAATACTGTGTCTGCAGTCCTAACAGCACTAATAGAATTTCAAAAGATTTCTAGTCTCAGAATTAATTTGAACAAAAGTGTGCTCTTTCAGTGAATTCTCAAGCACACAATATTAGATTGGACACCATCCCTTTTACCATCACAGATCAGTTTAAATACCTAGGGGTAAACATCACAAGTAAACATAAAGCTCTTTATCAACAAAATGTTGCTATCTGCATGGAAAATATTAAGCAAAACTTGTATAGATGGTCTACCCTCCATCTCACTTTAGCAGGAAGAATTAACGTTGTTAAGATGAATATCTTTCCTAACCAATGTAAGAAGTATTTTAAAACAGAGAAGCTTTTATCTTTGACACCTTTGCATGAGAACCACCATTCCTCTCACTTAGAGGATCTGTAGAAAACCTTTTCAAAACTTGGCAAGATCTAATGAAAAACATTTTAGAATAAGCATTTAAATTGAGGAAGTGGATTCTCTCCCCTCTTTTTTTATTCTATTTATTTTTATTCATTTATTTATTTACATATTTTTCCTACTATTAAAGTTTTAGTCTGCTGGCCTAGCTCTCTTTCTCATGGGTAGGGGTTGATCTTTTTCAAACCCAGTTTTGTTAAACTTGACTTGCTTGTATGGAATGTTATTTGATTTTAATAAAATTAATAAAATGTAAAAAAATGAGAAATGTAATAATAAAACAAGTGACATGGAGTTGTAAATAACAAATATGGGGATAAGTATAACATAGAAAGATACACATTTTGCAGGAAAGATAAACAGAATAAAAGAGGTGATGGGGTTGCTGTTTATAAGAAACAGAATTTAAACAGACGTTGTCTTCAATTTGATGATGAGCCCCATTTTGGTGAGGACATGTGGCTTCACCTGAAAAGCATTAGGGGAAGACACTATATTTTAGGAGTGTGTTATACACCGCCCAATGCAGACAGTAGTTTCACCGCACATCTTTTTAGTAATATTAAAAAGCCAATTTTACAGGGGGATATTACACTCATGGGGGACTTTAACTACCCACAAATTAACTGGCATAACCTTGCAAATAGCAGAGCACAAGAGCAGGAGTTTTTAAATGTAATCTGATTGTTTCTAACACAGTATGTTAAAGCACCAATGTGGGAAAAGCCTGTCTGGATTTATTATTTTGTAATAATCAGGATAGAATTGAGGTTGTAGAGAAGATTGAACCACTTAGGTCACGTGACCACAATGTAATACAATTCTCAGTGTTTAGGAAGAGTTGTGTTCGGATTCAGCGGGTTGGAAAATGGATGGATGGATGGATGGATGGATGGATGGATGGATGGATGGATGGATGGATGGATGGATAGGAAGAGTTTGGATGTAAAGACTTATACTGTTAAGTTGAACTTTAGTAGGCAAATTTTGAGCAGATACGGCAAAATCTAAAGAGGATAGACTGAGATAAGCTTTTAAGTATGGAGACAGTTGAGGAGCAAGTGGAATAGGTTTAAAAATGTTTTACATGTAATTCAGGACAGGTACATACCTAATTTTGGAATTAGTAGGAAATTTAAAAATAAATAGTGGATGCAAAAGGAAAAAAAAACAGCTGTACAAAGGTGTATAAGACTAATAACTCCAATTTGAATTGTAGGGCGTATGAGAACATAAGGGCAACCATTAAGGATATTATGGAGGCTAAAAGGCAGTTAGAGAGGAATAAAAAAATTAAAGATGATCCAAAGAGATTCTTTCAGTGTTTTAGCAGTAAAAGAACATTCAGGGAGGAGGTGAACTGCATCAGGAACAGTAAAGGAGAATTAAAAAATGCAGACAGTGAAAGAGCAGATGCTCTGAATCACATTTTTATGAGGACTTACATGGGGGGCTGTAGGTAACCTCCCAACAAGAAAGGGAACTGCTAAAGAGGTACTGAATGATTTGGAAATTGTAAAGGGGAATTAAAAGATGCAGACAGTGAAACAGAGGACGCCCTAAACTTACATTTTTCTGAGGTGTTCACAAGTGAGCAAGTGGATGACCTCCCAGAGGTAAACAGGACTACTAAGGAGGTATTGAGGGATTTGGAAATTGTAGAGGGAGAAGTGCTGCTCAGATTAAATAGGCTGAAATCAAACAAATCACCAGGACCAGATAATATTTACCCTCGAGCTCTTAAGAAGGCTAGTGAGTACAGATATAAATCCTTTACACATATTTTTAGGAAGTCTTGCACACTGGAGAGATTCCAAAGGACTGGAAAATGGCAAATATTATCCAGTTATATAAAAAGGAATTCCTATCAAATCCAAGTACTAGGGTGTTGTACCGTGTTAGCCATTATGAATGTAGAGAAAAGCCAAGCAAAATGACACCTTTTATTGGCTAACTAGAAAGATTACAATATGCAAGCTTTAGAGGCAACTCAGGCCCCTTCTTCAGGCAAGATGTAATGATTACATCTTGCCTGAAGAAGGGGCCTGAGTTGCCTCGAAAGCTTGCATATTGTAATCTTTCTAGTTAGCCAATAAAAGGTGTCATTTTGCTTGGCTTTTCTCTATCAAATCCAAGCAAATTTAAGCCAGTAATCTTAATGTGCATCATATGAAAATTAATGGAGGGTATTATTAAGGATAAAATAGAGCAAGTACATGTACATGGCAAGTACAGGAGTTTTTCTGAACAATCATATGAGTAACAACCTGGTTAAGTTTGCAGATGATACCAAGATATGTTGACTGACAGAAAATTGAGAATCAGTTGAATCATTATAGAGGGAAACTGGGCAAAAGTATGTCAGATGAAATTTAATGTCAGTAAATGAAAAGCATTACACATAGGAAGCAAAAATATTATGTCTGAATACACAATGGGGGGTCTGAAAACTGAGAGTTCACCTTACGAGAAGGATTTAGGAATTGCAGTGGACTTTCAGCTATCAACTTCCAGACAGTGTTCAGAAGCCATTAAGAAGACAAACAGAATATCAGGTTATATAGCGCCTTGATGTGTGGAGTACAAGTCACAGGAGGTTCTGCTCAAGCTTTATAACACACTGGTGAGGCCTCATCTGGAGTACTAGGTGCAGTTTTGGTCTCCAGGCTACAAAAAGAACATAGCAGTGCTGGAAAAGGTCCAGAGAAGAGCGACTAGGCTGATTCCAGGGCTACAGGGGATGAGTTATGAGGAAAGATTAAGAGCTGAGCCTTTTCAGTTTAAACAAAAGAAGATTAAGAGGAGACTTGACTGAAGTGTTTAAAATTATGAAGGGAATTAGCCTAGTGGATAGAGACTGTGACTTTAAAATAAGTTCTTCAGGGACACAGTTGGAAACTCATTAAGGGTAAATTTTGCACAAACATTTATAAAGTTTTTCTTCACACAGACAACCATAGACATATGGAATAAGCTACCAAGTAGTTTGGTAGACAGTAGGACTTTAGGGTCTTTCAAAACTCAACTTGATGTTATTTTAGAAGAATTAAGTAGACAGGAATGGTGAGCTTTGTTGGACTGAATGGCCTGTTCTCGTTCAGATTGTTCTAATGTTATAATAACACCTTGGTGACTGCTGGAACAACGGATTGATGAGACAAAGGCAGAGCTGCTTTGCAAGACTGGCAGATATCATGCCTTTGAGCAAAAGAAGTTCACACAAACCATAAAGCAAGGTGGTAGATGCATTATGGTGTTGGGCTGCTTTTTTGCCTTTGGGCCAAGCCAACTTGTCTTCATAGAATCGACCATGATATACATTATTGTACCAGAGAGTCTATAGAAAATATAGACATAACGTGGGACCAGCTGTCAAAAACTGAACTATAAGTAAGCAAACCCACAAAGAATGGGGGGTTATGGAAAGGCCAAGCCCAAGTGCAAGTCTGTCTTATAGAATGCTGTGGATGATTTGAAGTGTGTAGTACAGTCAAGAAAGCATCAAACTTGAATTTGACGAAGTTCCAGAAGGAGGACTGGGGAAAAATTTTTATCAGGTTAAATTTACAAGACTGACAGGTAATTTAAAGAAATGGGAAGGTAGAGGAGAACACCAGCTACTGAGGCTTGGGTTGTACTTACTTTTTCCACAACGTAATGTTGCATTTCTGCTCTTTTAATTAATTGTAACAAAGTACAATGTTCATGTTAAGTTAGGTCAGCTTTATCTAATAATATTCTTGACATCAAAATCAAGTATCCATAGAAAAATATGTTGAAGAACATGTAACATTTTGGGGTTGAAGTTTCTTTTCCCATCACTGTGCAAGTTGCTGTTTAATAATGGACTCACTCAGATAACTGACAGTTTATAAGAAATGCAACTACTGCACACAAATCCACTTGAAAAATTAAGATATGAACAATAATATGGGCATGAGAAATTAAAAGGAGAACATCCTTTGATAGATAGTGCTACTGCCTTATAGATTCAACATCTTAGGATTGTATCCCGCTTCTGGGTGCTGTCTTTGTGGAATTTGCACATTCTCTCTATGTTTGTGTGTGTTTTATTTTAGGTACTAAATCCCAAGTAAACACATTAATTTAAATGGTAAGTACTGTAAAACTTTATAGCGACTTTCATGTAGTGAGAAGTCAAGCAAAATGATACCTTTTATTGGCTAACTAAAAAGATTATAATATGCAAGCTTTCGAGGCAACTCAGGCCCCTTCTTCAGGTGAGATGTAATCTGAAGAAGGGGCCCGAGTTGCCCTGAAAGCCTGCATATTGTAATCTTTTCAGTTAGCCAATAAAAGGTGTCATTTTGCCTGACTTCTCACTACATTCATAATGGCTAACACGGCACAACACCCTAATACTAGTGACTTTCATTAATTTCATAAATAAATGTTTACAGACCTTTACAATGAATTGGTTTGTATTTGGATTAGATACAACAAAAACATCTACAAAAAAAAAAAAAAAATGAGCTACAAATAGTGATGAGCAAAACAGCCAAGCTTCATTTTGAATACAGTTTTATGAAACTTGAAACTTACTGTTATGAAGTTTTGGGGTTTTTAAAAGTGTTTTGGACTGAAAAATGGGAATATTGTTCTCTATGAATTATTTTGTAGCCAAAAAGTTTATTCCTTCTACTGCCTCCCAGATCTTCCAAATCCTCTTTCATGTGGCTCCACATGCTCTCACCTGCCCCACGTATTGCTTGCCGGCATGTTCACTCAGCCAGTTTGTCTTCGCAACACTATCAGCTCTTATGTTTTCCATTTCCATAAATCTGTAAGTCAATCCAAGCTCAGGATCCTTCTGGAGACTCACTGGTGGTCATTCACCCAGGCAATGGATGTTATTAATAAGAAATGAAACTCTGAACTGCTTGCTGCTAAGTTCTCTTAGCCATGACCCCAAACTTTCAAGTTCTGTGTTTTTTGAGATGATTTTATACCTGAACATAAAGGTTGCAGATGAAACAAAAATGTAAGTTCCAATAACATAAATTTCACTTCATTAGTTTTGCAATTTTTTGCGAGGCAAAACTCTAATTCAGTAATGAGTGAATAATTTTTCTCATCACCAGTTGTAAAAATGCAAAGAAATATTATATATCCATCCATCCATCCATCCTCTTCCGCTTATCCGAGGTCGGGTCTTGGGGGCAGAAGCTTGAGCAGAGATACCCAGACTTCCCTCTCCCCGGCCACTTCTTCTAGCTCTTCCGGGAGAATCCCGAGGCGTTCTCAGGCCAGCCGGGAGACATAATCCCTCCAGCATGTCCTGGGTCTTCCCCGGGGCCTCCTCCCAGTTGGACGTGCCCGGAACACCTCACCAGGGAGGCGTCCAGGAGGCATCCTGGAAATATTATATAATAGTTGTTAATGATGTATTAAGATATGTAACTAAAGTGTTGCTAATATATGAATTATCATTTTATGACATTTATAACTATTTCAGTGGACATGCACTAATCATCTGCAAGTGGCTTATTTATAAAAGTCAAAACAAATGGCAATTCTTAATTGTGAATATGGGTTGTGAGATATGGCCGGCTATTTATCCTGGCCAATACCCCCAGGCCGCCAGATGGAGCCGTCCTTGCAGCATGGAGCTACCCCGAATGCTAGCAGGGAATTATGGACAGTGGACTTTTAATGCACAGCCCTGCTGGATACCATGGGGGCCGCCAGGAGTCGCTACAGGGAGGCCCAGGGATTGTTACTTGCACCATAACCCGAAAGTGCATCTTAATCACAGCAACACAAGGAATGACGTGCTTCCGGGGTGAAGAAAAAGGATTTTTATCTGACCCGGAAGTGCCCCATGTCACGTAGACAGAGAAGGCGAAACACTTCCGGGTCAAGGACTATAAAAGGATTGTGGGAAATCCCAGACATGGAGCTGAGTTGGGAGGCAGGGCGGCTAAGCGTCTGGGAGTGGAGGATTGAGTATTGTTGTGATTATTAATTTATTAAGTATTGGGGAGAGGAGGGTGCTTTGTGCACTGTATTATTATAATAAACCATTATTTGGACTTTTATCTGGTGTCTGACGTCTGGTCTGAGGGTTCAAGGGGTCAACAGTAAAATTTTTTTTAAATTCAGGTCCTCCGCCAAACCGACCGACCAGAGAATCCTGCTGGGACTACGCCAACTGTGACAAATAGAGGCACTGTCGATTCCCTGCAGTGACTCCTGGAGGCCCCCGTGGTATCCAGCAGGGCTGTGCATTAAAAGTCCACTGCCCATAATTCCCTGCTGGCATTCGGGGTAGCTCCATGCTGCAAGGAGGGCTCCATCTGGCGGCCTGGAGGTATTGGCTGGGATAAATAGCCGGCCATATCTCACAGGATGTATATACAGTATGTTACGTGGATCTAAGACGCTCCACAAAGTTGATTTCTTTGTGTTTGGGACTTTGGCCCTCAATCAACCCTGTGTCATGCATGCATGTCAGTGGCTCATTCTCTGGGCTCATGAGAGGCACTGGATTCAGCCATGTCTTTTTTGTGATTTGTCATTAAACAGGGCCTCATTGAGGCATTTCTTGTGTGATTTTGGGCTATACAAGAAATAAGTTGTTGTTGTTATTGTTGTCATCTTCTGCTTCTCTGCGGTACTGAGAAGATTCCCAGTGAGGGCATTTGACTCCATTCCTCCTTGTTCCCCACCCATAAATCCTGAGGCCACTGAGCTCCTACCTGGTGACTGACAAGAAACCCTTTACTAAGCCTGATGATTCCTTTTCGGACTGTTGTGTTCTGCTTTGTGCCCAGAGCTCCTACTTTTGTTTGATTTATATTCATTTGACTAAGAAGGGAAGACTCAGTTGGCACCCCAAAAATTTCTCAGTGGGACTTGTTCTTCACTCGTCAATACCTGAATTGGAGAACTAGGCTACAGCACTCGCTGTGTTTACAATCTTAATGACACAGTCACATTTTCCTGCTTCTTTGTATTCCACCAATAACATAAATTCCAGCATCAAAACCAAAGCCTCAGTTTGTGACAGAGGCCCAAGTCTCATGTTGCACAAATTTCTGTACCACTCTCACAATAAAGCAAAAATCAGTAAAAACAGAGGCAAGAAATGTAACCGGCAAGAATGAAGCAGATACCCAGGTATGCATCAAGGTGCAAGTGTGAACACACAGCCGTTACAGTAAGCATGTCTGGATGCTGTACAGTGATTGCTAGTTGAATTCCTACAAAAGATCAGTTTGTAAAAACTCAATAGCTTTGTATATACAAATTATATTTTAACAATGCATTTGAGAAGACCTGTTCATCATAGAATAGCTGCTGGTTTGTTTTACAAATACTTTTGTAAAAGTGATGGCAGATAATCTCAAATACTCTATTGCTCTGAAATGTTTTGTTGCTTTCTGGCAAAACTCTGGCAACTTTAGCAGGACAAAAACAGTCAATTTTAAAAGTCACCTAACACGTCATAGTGGACATTCAAGTCTTCACATTCTAAAATTAGTTTCTACAAAGAAAGTAAACATTTACCTGGAGTAATTAAGCAGCATGAGGATTCATGAAGTTGTATAAATCTTCCCCGCTTCTTACAATTCTCAGGTAACACATGCTAAACATGGAGAGGAGTGGCTGTCAAGCATGTCTGGCAACTCTAATGTGACTCTTCTGCATTCCAGAACAAGAAGAAACCAGAATGAATGGATAAGTTGAGTTTATGATTTAACTCTATTCAATTAAAAATGAAAGGAAACTTTTTTTTCAAAATGAACATTAGAACATTGAAACAATGTAGACAAGAACAGACTATTCAGCCCAACAAAGCTCGCCAGTCCTATCCACTTAATTCTTCCAAAATAACATTATAGATAGATAGATAGATAGATAGATAGATAGATAGATAGATAGATAGATAGATAGATAGATAGATAGATAGATAGATAGATAGATAGATAGATAGATAGATAGATAGATAGATAGATAGATAGATAGATAGATAGATAGATAGATAGATAGATAGATACTTTATTAATCCCAAGGGGAAATTCACATACTCCAGCAGCACCATACTGATACAAAAAGCAATATTAAATTAAAGATTGATAATAATGCAGGTAAAAACAGACAATAACTTTGTATAATGTTAATGTTTACCCTGTGGAATAATAAAAATCTGAATCAATGTATTAAATAAAAGTTGAACAAATAATCTTGGGCTGAGGGCTTTTAACCCAGTCCAAGGGAGGGGAAGAAGATTTTGGGACTACGCCTCAGTGCAATGAATATTTGGGTAAACAAGTCTAAAGAAAACGCCTTGGTGATTACTATCTGTGTGTAACTGAGTGTATAAAAAATATAAGAAAATGTATATGTATATTGTATTTGCAAGTATAAGAGTTCTGTGTGTTAATTATATGAAATGCATTGAGATTGTGATGAAGGAAAGTTAAGGATATTAAGCATTAGAGCCTAAATATATAAAATAGCCATAAGATTAATAAAAGAAATAAATAAAGGGTGGATCAGCTTTTATGGACCGCACCCTGTCCTAGTTAGCAAAATCAGAAGTTTATTCCACTTCTAAGAAAAGGCTACTTGTAAGGTGCAAGAATGAGATAACTATGTGTACATGTTTAAGAGGAAATAAAAGCCGGTTTGGAAAACCGCAAAGGGCCTCCTGTGACGTGGATGCTGTCAGTGACAAACTGTCAGCATTCTGCAGCGGGTCTCTGCTCACTAAGAAAGATCAAGAAATAATAAAAGAAGTTGTTTGTTTGAATTTGTGTTTGTCTGCTGTTGTTTCGAACCTTCGACCACAACCCCCCCGGGTGGAATTGAAGAGTCGCATAGTTTTGGGGAGGAACGATCTCCTCAGTCTGTCAGTGGAGCAGGACAGTGACAGCAGTCTGTCGCTGAAGCTGCTCCTCTGTCTGGAGATGACACTGTTTAGCGGATGCAGTGGATTCTCCATAATTGATAGGAGCCTGCTTAGTGCCCGTCGCTCTTCCACAGATGTCAAACTGTCCAGCTCCATGCCAACAATAGAGCCTGCCTTCCTCACCAGTTTGTCCAGGCGTGAGGCGTCTTTCTTCTTAATGCTGCCTCCCCAGCACACCACCGCCACAACCTTCTGATAGAACATCTGCAGCATCTTATTGCAGATGTTGAAGGACGCCAGCCTTCTAAGGAAGTATAACCGGCTCTGTCCTTTCTTACATAGAGCATCAGTATTAAGTCGCATTTTGAAAGTCCCTGAAGTCCTACTGTCTACCACACTACTTGGTCGCTTATTCCAAGTGTCTGTGGCTCTCAGTGTAAAGAAAGACGTCCTAATGTTTGCATGAAATTTACCCTTAGCAAGTTTCCAGCTGTGTCTCTGTGTTCTTAATGAACTCATTTTAAAATAACAGTCTCAATCCACTGGACTAATTCCCTTTATAATTTTAAACACTTCAATCATGTCACCTCTTAGTCTTCTTTTGTTTAAACTGTAAAGGATCAGCTCTTTAAATCTTTCCTCATAATTCACCCCCTGTCACCTTTGAATCAGCCTAGTTGCTCTTCTCTGGACCTTTTCTAGCACTGCTATGTCCTTTTTGTAGCCTGGAGACCAAAACTGCACACAGAACTCTAGATGAGGCCTCACCAGTGTGGCTTGGTCAGAACCTCCTGTGACTTGTACTCCACACTTCAGGGTGTTATATAACCAAACATTCTGTTAGCATGAAGGGTGAAATGTGTTATGTACACTTTTGAAAAAGAAAAATATATACCCAAGGTGTTAGGAAAAGAATAAAGTAGAAGGTGAAATGTTTGATGGAGTCGGCTAAACCATAGTTTACAATTGGGCACCTGTTGCAGAAATGAGCAGAATTGTTGTTTGCAATGTTCAAAAAATCTAATTTTTCTTTTTTTCACTTAATTTTCTTCTATTCTGAAACACCTAGTTGTCATGTTACTTGGCTACTGAGATTGCACTTTGTCCACTACTGCTTTTGTGTTTGTTTAAGAATTAATTAATAATTACTCTATTATATTGTGAGTCTAGTTGGCACCCTGCCTGGGATTGGTTCCTGCCTTTTCACAGAACGGTGAGCTTAAGGGCTATTTATATTGATTTGCATATACAAAGACTGTGGTGGGTTGGCACCCTGCCCAGGATTGGTTCCTGCCTTGTGCCCGGTGTTGGCTGGGATTGGCTCCAGCAGACCCCCGTGACCCTGTGTTCGGATTCAGCGGGTTGGAAAATGGATGGATGGATTGTGAGTCTAAGGTATTGCTTGGCTGTGCTTGTTCTTGTTAATAAATGTTATTATAATGCAAACTGAAGTTACACAAGCATGTTGTGATGTTTGCTCCCATATATGATTTTAGAAACATGATTTTACTTTTTTGAACTTTGAATAATGGCACAAGAGCACTGTAATGGTTTGGAAAATCTTCCATTTTTAAACTGCAGACTGTTTATATTAAATTGAACCAGGATAAAATTAATTTTCATGAGTTTAATTATAGGCATTATAAGCATCCTTTGTAATGTACCAGTAATTCCACAAGTTGACTGACAGCATGTGAGGGTGAATTGCAGAGGTCTTGCAAAAGAAAGAAGGGCCAACACTCCAAATATGGACTCTGTGCATAAACTTCATGTAATTGTCAATAAAAGCCTTTGAAACCTAGGAAATGCTTGTAATTCTACTTCAGTATACCATAGAAACATCTGACGAAAAGATTTAAAAACACTGAAGCAGCAGACTTTGTGAAAACCAATACTGGTGTCATTCTCAATACTTTTGGCTACAGCTGTATGAAAATGTGTTTTATAAATAAATGTCATTGCAGTTGTTGGTGTTGAAAGCAATTATGGGTCAGAGAAAGTCCCTGAGAGTCAGTGAGTCTGCCTGCCCAGAGCTCCTTCCAGCAGCCTTGGGTCCTTCTGACAAGATAATTTGTTCAAATTACAATTCCCAGCCAAGCCAACTGACACGAAAACCAAAGAGGCTGCACCACCAACTAACACTGAATTACTTGCATAACTGACTGTCATCCCCTTTCACACCATAAATGGAAGAGAAAGGCTAAGGTGGCTAAATATTTAAATGAGAATATAAGTGACATATTTTGTAGTAAGTAGGGCAGACTGGGAAATATGAAGGTCATTAACTATTTGTATCTAATGGATCCTGTGACCATAGTTAGTTTGACATTGTCTTAGCAGAGTGAATATGTACAGAAAAAAAATCCTTTGAATTTAATCACAGGAAGGCAAACATCAAAAGAATGTAAAAGTTTTAAAGGAATCACCACGGATAATATTCTGGACATAATGGAGGTGTAAGTACACAGTCCATTGTTTGTCCAACAGCACAGTGAATTTTTTGCACCCCTCTTATATAAACAGAGAACATTTGATCAATGATGTAGACAGTCAAGAATCAACAGGATAAGAGAGACATCAATTTCTGTGAAGAACTTTGACATGAGGACAGAAATAGATAGATAGATAGATAGATAGATAGATAGATAGATAGATAGATAGATAGATAGATAGATAGATAGATAGATAGATAGATAGATAGATAGATAGATAGATACTTTATTAATCCCAGGGGGAAATTCACATATTCCAGCAGCAAATAATATTAAATTAAAGAGTAATAAAAAATGCAGGTAAAAAAAAAAAAAACAGACAATACTTGAATAATGTTCAACGTTTACCCCCTCTGGTGGAATTGAAGAGTCGCATAGTTTGGGGGAGGAATGATCTTCTCAGTCTGTCAGTGGAGCAGGACAGTGACAGCAGTCTGTTGCTGAAACTGCTCCTCTGTCTGGAGATGACACTGTTTAATGGATGTAGTGGATTCTCCATAATTGATAGGAGCCTGCTGAGCGCCCTTCGCTCTGCCACAGATGTTAAACTGTCCAGCTCTATGCCAACAATAGAGCCTGCCTTCCTCACCAGTTTGTCCAGGCGTGAGTTGTGTTTTAGTGCAAAGGTCGCAAACTCAAGGGTTGGGGTTCGACATATCTGATGATTGTTTTTACAGAAACAAATGCTTCTTTTGTAATTCTGGTGGACATACATGACTACCAGAACCTATTGTGTGAAAACTGTATGTAGACACCATTTATTTTGTGTAATGAAGCAGTCATGTTCACGTTTAAATGTCTTGCCTCAGGTGTGGGTAAACAAGACAACACATTGAAAAATTGTTTTTCACAACATCAGGTCTACAAACATGTTTTCATCACTTTTGTGGTTTAATATGTTTGTCATGTCAACAAACATTATAATAACAGCTCTGTAATATGAACTATCATATGTTTGAGTCGTCATTTAGCTGGTTTGGCTTGCTTTTCCCTGCTTGATCAAGAGTGTTGTCATTTCCCATTTTCTCCTAAATGTCTCATACAAGTGGATCAGAGTTCCTGTAAATATGCACACATTTCCCAATCTTTGTAGAAATTTCAAGGTTTGCATGGGAAGTTGCATATATACACTTTGAGTCTCGTTTTGCATGCATGCAAGCTTTATAAAAGATGTCCCACATCTGGACTCGGAGGCACTACACTTATGCATTGGAAAATGACAGGTCTTGCATTGCACTGTGGATGCAACAACTACTGCGTTTGCTCTGTTGTGCTTCATTGTCTGTCCAGATTACCCCAATACACCTGATGACAGCATCCCTGGGCTTTAGTACCCACATGGACACCCGCTGGACATGTTGGAAACTTAGGTCCCATGGGGAAGCCATGTTGGGTTCCATGGGTGCCACCACAGGGTGCTGTAGACAGTAGTGATCCCCTTTTTGTGGGTCTTCCAACTGGCTTGGAAGTGCATCCTACGGACCTTGTCCTGGCATGGGAAGCACTCTGCCTAACTTAGATGAGATGAAGTCGGGTACTTTGGACGGAGAAGGCATATCTGAGGGGAGTGAAGAAGAAGAAGAAGAAGAAGAAGAAGAAGAAGAAGAAGAAGAAGAAGAAGAAGAAAGAAAGATAAATAAAGAGGAGAGAAGTATTTATTGTATTGCATTGTTTACAAGAAGCCTGTGTACAAAGGTATTTATGCAATAAATCATTTATTTAAACCTGAAACTTGTGTCTGAGAGGTTGTATCTATTGTTTATGGAGTTGCTATGCTCCATGTAGGCCACATTATAAATACTAGTAATGAGCAAATCCTTGTGTGCAATTTGTGCAAAACCAAATTTTCAGATACGTTTCAATTTCACAGCAAACTTTGCAAAGCAACCTGCCATTAGCACATACATGTTCATCTCATCTTTAACCTTTATCTCCATGTGCAAATGTATGCCAAATTTATTTGGGTGCAGAGCGAGGAAAGTGGGGTGCAGAAAGAGAATACTTACCTGCAAGCACTTCAAAGGCACTTCACCGCCGCTAAAATCCTTTGGCCTGGATGTGGTCTGGCCACCAGCATGATTCTAGAAAGCTCTTGGCTTACATCAGCTTTTAGAGTTAGGAAAAGTGAGCACAGAAGGTGCTACCTCTGACCCCAAATGACAGTTGTGACATAGAACTAGCAGTGTGAATGTTCAGGCAAGCATTGCATAACATAGATGAGAGCTTGTGGAAAATTGGGGTGGTATTACAGGGCAGCAAGGAAAGAAACAACTGTTTTGATGGTAGAATAATTCCTAGAACATTATAATATTACATGAGTTTTACAGTTTTAAAATTTTAGATGCAATTTAGTGAAAAATGTATTGAATACAAAACTTGTCTACTTTGTTCATTTCAAATAAATACCAGAATTGAGTTACTTGAGAGCCAATAAGGCTATAGTTATCAGAGAGAGAGGAGTTAGGAGCACATGCTGATACAGCGCATGGCTGCACCCACCACACGACAAACCAACTCAGGATCCCAGATGAAGACCCGAGTGCAGCCATGCAATGAGTGACACCTCAGCACCACACCAGTTCAGATGGAGTGGAACAGTGGGAGGTTTTTTATGGATGCTGGAGGGCCAATTCTTCCACCAACCCCTAGGTTTTTCCATGCAAGTTGGAGGGCCTACATGCAGGGATGGATGCAGATTAATGTCATATGCAGGACAGAGCAATTGCAGGTTAAGGGCCTTGCTCAAGGGCTCAACAGAGCAGAGCCCCTTTAGGCATTTACGGGATTCGAACTGGCAATCTAGATACCCTAGCCTCAGAGTCAACACTCCGCCCCATAATTATCAGGGAGAATATAAATCAAGACAAAATCAGTCAGTGTCCTAAATTTCTATCCAAACAGTTGGAAAATCACAATTTCCCAAAACTAGAATTTCAATTTAAGGAAATAAAATAATAAACAAAAGCAAAAAGTTGATAAGGTAATGTTCTACATGAAACAGAAATCTTAGGATGACTATAAGGTAAATCCAATGGATTCTTGCTTTTTAAAACTCTCTTTTAGGTAATGAAGAAGTTGGATTTGGATCACCAGTGGCATGTGATGTACATGTGCTGACAACAAAAAAGCTACATTGCTTATTGAGTTTATGCTGAGTCTCTACTCTTCTGAGCTTATGCTCAAAAGCTGAGGTATACTTTGGTGCTTAAAGCAGCGGTTCTCAAACTGTGGGGCGCGAAGTAACAAAAAAGGGGCGCAAATGTTGCCCTATGTGGCGTAATTTCACTATACGTAGGGAAATTTTAAACTTGTAGCGGTGTATCGGCAGCAAAAAATATAGGAATAATTTTTATTAGGGTTTCAAAAAAACATTAGGGGGTGCGATTAAAACTGTTATGAAAACTCAGGTCGCAAATACTTTAAGGTTGAGAAACGCTGGCTGGGAGAAGTTTGAACTAATAAGAAAAGGGCTTAACCGTGTTTGTTATTTAGTATTGCAGTAACAGCAGGGCTTCAACATATAAAAGAAAATAAAGTTAAAAGTGCTTTTCTTCTAGGGTGTGCCTGCTTTGACACTTACGCTGCTTGACTTGTCTGTGGCTAACAAGTTATGATAAGAGTGGAACAGGGAACTTGTGGTTGACTGGTGTGTGCAGGATAAGCTTGAAACTGTGTCAGCATACAGAAGTATGGGGCGATTGTACTTTAGCACCTTAAGGTCACCTTAAGGTCATGAACTGTCCAGCTAACGAAACTGACAGATGGCCATCCTGACAAATGGACCAGGTTGATAGTGATCTTTTAAGGATATCTCTATTCTGTCATGTACTGTTAGCAACTGGGTTTAACCAATGGTATTAGAGCTGATGTTTTGAGTAAGGACAAAAAAAACTTATTTTGGAATGTATAAAATGATGTAGCAAGAATTCCTCTTGGTAATACTTTCTTCCATTGCTTTGATGTTACATTATGTGTTTAATCCTCCTGCAGGATTTAGACAATAAAGAAGATTGATTGACGCTTCCTCCTACCTGTACTTATTTTCATTAACGTAAAAAAGGGAGAACAGGACACCCAGGGTGGGTTATTGGTCAGTTTTCTTACACACTTTTCTGGAGCCCAACGTGGGGCTCCTAGTGGAGACCCCACTAGGACTGGGACTCTCAAAAAGAAGAGGCTTACTCATAGTTAACGTATGGTGGGACCAGATCCGGCAAACTGGCCCATTCCTAGTCAACAGCTGGGACCCAAAATACAGGGGATGCAGAGTCCGCATTGAGGAAGTTTTGAATCCACGAACAGGAAGGAGAAAGATCAATCTACTTATTATTTAAAGACCAAGATAGGGTTTATTTTTCTGTTAATTGTAAGTTACAGGATTGTATAAGAGAATTTTGAGTTGAATTAAGACGAACCTCCCAGGGCATGTTGGTGGCTAGACCGGTGCAGTATCAGGATGTTTGGGATCTAGATGTAAATAATTAAACTTTCCAGATCCTATTGGTGGCTATATAGGATCGGTATCAGATTCAAAGGAAAAACACGGGAGCACAGGGAAATGAATAACAGGTTGTGTTGATTGTGAGAGTGTATGTGATTGTGTGTTGCCAGTGTTGATTGAAAAAAAAAGAGAAGGAAAGGGAATTTTATTTTGAGGTATTACATATATTAGTGCAAATTTAATTTTGGTTAAGTTTTGCTGTTTAAGGAACGGTGTGTGGCTTTGAAAAATGGGATATGGATAAAGTCAAAAGTTGGTTGAGATGTGTCCCTTTAGTGAGGATTATGTAACATTCCGATTGCGAAAGCTCAGGCACAGCTTCTAGAGACAGAGAGAGGAAAAGGGTGGCTTGACTCATAAATTTAAAGAGCAGAAGATAGGATTAAAGTTCAGGAAAAATTGTAATAAATGGCATAAGCAAAGTAATGGAAGGTGGCCAAAAGAAAGGACAGGAGATTTAGATGAAATACAGGAAATTAAGAGAATATTAATGACAAAGGCTGGTTCAGGATGTTGTAGTTTAGGCCTATTTAGAATGGACAAGTTTCATAAATGGGAAGGAGTACTAAAGGAAAGAGCCAAATCAAAAGAATAATCCTAGATTCCCCCAGGTTCCGCGTAATTGGGACATGTAGGAGTTGAAAGAAGGAGCTGCTGAACTTCTACCTAATGATGAGGTAGGAGGCAAAAAGTTCATTGAGAGCTTGCAAGCTATGGATGATATATATAAACCTAGTGGACAGGAGTGGACAATGGTTTTGCGAAGGAGACTTAAAAGTGGGTGGAATGATGTTAACAGGGATTAGAATGATCCATATACTGACTCAAGGTACACCTGACACGCCTGCTGCTCGCCAGTTTTTTTTTTTTTGAAGGTTTCACAAAGGTTGCCCATGGGATAGATCATGCTGCCAAAGATGTGGTGATGTCTTGTGTGGAGAGCTTTTGGAGGGCTCCAGGGTTCTCCCCTTATTCTGCAGTGTATTGTCAGAAGTGTGCGGTGTGCATGAAACATACCGTAGGAAAAGGACTGAAGGTAGGACAATCAGTTATCCCTTTCTCACATGGCCTCTTTCATCATCTGCAAATGGATTTTATTGAGCTAACACCCTCAAAAGGATATACATTTTGTTTGGTTATAATTGATGTGTTTTCTTGATGGGTAGAAGAGTTTCCCTGTAAACATGCTGACACAAAATTAGTGGCAAAAGCCCTGGTAAAGGAGGTGGTGCCCCAGTGGGGGGTGTACCGAAAGCTATATTCAGACAATGGTTCACACTTTATTAACTAACTGATCGATCACTTACCTGAGTGGCTGCAGATTGACTTAAAGCACTACTGTGCCTATCATCTACAGAGCAGTGGTATGGTGGAAAGGGCCAACCAAACTTTGAAACTGAAATTGGCTAAAGTATGTGAGGAGACAGATCTCCTCTGACCAAACACTCTTCCACTTGTTCTAGCTGGAATGTGTGGCAGGACCCACCACCAGATGGGGATACCACCCTTTGAGGTATTGATGGGTCGGCCAATGTCGGTCCCAGTGCCTGGAGGGTGGGTTGATTTGGAAACCATTGATGGGGATCTCTCTTGTTTCCTTTCAGGCCTCCAGAAAACCCTGAAGGAAGTGCACTCCCCCCCTGAGAAGCATCAGGCGAGAAAGTCCATCTTGGCGATTGGGTCCTGGTTCGAGATGCCTGGCTAAAGCATTGGCACCAACCAAGGTGTCGAGACCCACATCAAGTCTTGTTGACCACCCTCCACACAGAAAATGTTGAAATCATCAATTCCTGGATCCATCTTTCTTACTTTCGGAAGGTTTCCCCATTGACGCCTCAATGATGACCATGATAAACTGTTTCTCTTATCAGGGGCCTTGGGAGGGCTTCACCCTAAATGCCCTAGTGTTCCTCTTCATTACATATTTTGTGTTGATTGTCATTGTGAAATGGACACATGATTATACCAGTGGCATGATGCAGGTGAATGGGAACTCTGAACTGGTTGAGGTCAAATCACCATGATAGACCATTATTTGGGCTTAATCATAAACAGTCTCTAACGGATCAGGTTCTGGAACAGGTCTGGACTGATAATAATTGGTGGGCTTTGATGAATTTTACAGTTAATAAGTTGAGCAATGAGTCATGTTATGAATGTTCCCAAGCCAGGCCGAGGCTGGCAGTCGTTCCTGTTCCATATGATAGAAACAACTGCAGTGCTAATGATCTTATTTGTCATGCAGGGTATAGAAGCTATAGGACTGGTGTAGAGTTCCCCAGATGCCCCAAATATTGTATGGTTGTTATGGGATCTACAAGGTTTGTGGAGGACTGGAATAGGTTCTGTGCATACACTTAGACTTGGCCCTCTCCACTTAGGTGTGGGACCTGTGCCCCTTGTTATGTCCATTGCCCCCAGGTCTTCCTTTGAATACTGCAAACATTGTGGCGGACCTAGCTCCAACGACTTGGGCAATTTGCCTAGGAATTGCTCCATTATAGAAGAAGTTCCCCCTTTCCCCAATTCCACCCAAGTACAACCTCAAACTGCATTTATTTTCTACTTCCACATATGCCTCTTGTCAGGATGTGATTATTTATAATTGCTCCTTTGAGCACCAGGACCAGCCTCTACAGGATTTGTAGTGGGCTTGTGGCCCCTCCCTAAGCATAGTGGAAACTTATTAAGACCTACTCTCCCCACAAACTGGAATGGCCTCTGCACTAGAGTCATGGTAAAGCAGGATATTTGTATCCTTTCTGAGTCTGTTAAAGGCTTGTCTGGTGATTCCAAGCGTTTGGTGACAAAGCACTCGGCCTCTCTCATTCCTGAGTATGAGGAAGACCCAGACATTTACAAAAGTGATATAGGACAGCCTATAGCTGGACCAGATAGATACAAGGCCCTGAATGAGGTTGCAGCAGGCTGGGAATCCCTTTTCCCTTTAGTTACCATTAATTAAAATGTCAAGTGGATTAATTATTTTTATTATAACCAGCAGCATTTTATTAATTATAGTAGAGCTGCCTTTAGAGCTTTAGGAGAACAACTCCACGCTGCCTTTCAGGTTGCATAGCAAAATCGGTTAGCACTTGACATGTTGCTGTCTCATCAAGGAGGAGTGTGTGTTATGCTTGGTGAAGCATGCTGTACACATATTCCTAAAAACACCACCCCTAATGGATCATTTACCCATGCATTACAGAAGCTGGAAATTGTGGTAGTTGAACTCAAAGCTAATTCTGGTATTATGCCCGCCTGGTGGTTCAGTGCCAACTGGTTAACTGATTTCTTTGGAGATTGGGGTGGTTGGATCATTCAAGCTGGCATAATAATTCTTTCTGTACTTTTAGTTGTGGCTCCAGTTTTTTCTTGTTGTCTTCTAGTTCTTTGTAACGCGATGTCAAATATGATGTCCAATACCATGATGAATAATATGGTCCTTCAGGTTTCCCCTTCAGCCCTGGCAGCCCCTTCTGAGGATGCCCCAAAAATAGATTAAAGATGTTGATCGTATATAAAGTGGTGGACCTTTTAGGTCCAAAGGGAGGAAATGAAGAGGTTGGGTTTGGATCACCAGTTCGGTGTGCACCTGGCTTGTAATGTAGATGTGCTGACAAACAAGGAAAAAAAACAACTACATTGCTTATTGGGTTTATGCTGAGTCTCTACTATTCTGAGCTTATGCTCAAAAGCAGAGGTTCAATTTGGTGCTTGCAATAACAAAGAAGTTTTCTTATTAAGTAAGAAAAGGGCTTAAACATGGCTTTTTACTTAGTATTGCAGTAACAGTAGGGCTTCAACAAATTAAAGAAAATAAAGTTAAAAGTGCTTTTCTTCTCGGGCGTGCCTGCTTTGACACTTAAGGTGCTTGATTTGTCTGTGGCTAACAAGTCATTATAAGATTAGAACAGGGAACTTGTGGTTGACTGGTCTGTGCAGGATAAGCTCAAAACTGTGTGGCCACACAGAAGTGTGAGGTGATTGTATTTTAGCACTTAAGGCCACGAACTTTCATGCTAATGAAACAGACAGACAGCCATCCTGACAAATGGACCGGGTTGATAGTGACCTTTTAAGGTATCTCTGTTCTGCCATGTCTGCGGTGGGTTAGCACCCTGCCCGGGATTGGTTCCTGCCTTGTGCCCTGTGTTGGCTGGGATTGGCTCCAGCAGACCCCCGTGACCCTGTGTTCGGATTCAGTGCATTGGGAAATGGATGGATGGATGTTCTGCCATGTACTGTTTGCAACTGGGTGTAACCAATGGTATTAGAGCTTATGTTATGAGTAAGGACAAAAAAATCCAATTTTGGAATGTATAAAAGGACGTAGCATGAATTCCCCTTGGTAACACTTGCTAGGTGTTTAATGAGTGTTACCTCCTGCAGGATTTAGAGCTTAATTAAAATTGATTGATGCTTCCTCCTGCCTGTACTTATTTTTCTCAACATAAAAGGGAGATCTGGACACCCAGCAGGGGTGATCGGTACAGTTTTCCTCCTCAGTAACTTGCTGTCTTTATAAGGACAACTCATTGCTGATTCACTAGTTAGAACTGATATGCAACTTTGCAGTTTTGCACTGGATCTGAAGCTACTCTTTGAATGCCAGCTAATTCTACTGTTGACTCAGAGATGAAATGATCCCCAAGCTGATACATTTACTTTTATTTGTTTAGGAGAAAAACGACTTACAAAAGAGGTCAACATAACAGAGTAAGACATCAGTCTGTGGACTGTTTGGTAAGAAATATTACACCACTGGTTACAAAATTGAATTTAAATATGTCCATACTGTAAATATACTGATTTGGACAAATTTGTTGATAACCTTTCAGCTCATTGAAAAGTGCTGTATACCTCCTGATAAATCATGAAATGAAAAGCAGTTGTCCCCTGTGTATCAGCATGCATTTTGACCTATCATCGAGTAAAACAAATCAACATTGAAAAGAGGTCAAGTGTTGTTTTATTCTACAAGAATTTTCTGAAATGGTCTGCACACATTTGTTGGTACCCCTAGAATAGATCATAAATAATTGGAATAGTGTGAGTTTTCAAATTAGCCGTTTTCCTTAAATTGATATCACGCATGTCTCCAATTGGGCAATCAGTCATTCAGTCTGTTTAAATGGACAACAGTCGTCACTCTCTTGTTTAGTATCATCATGTGTTCCACATTGAACATGGACCAGAGGAAGCCAAGGAGAGAGTTGTGTGAGGAAATAAGAAAAGAAATAATTGACCATCATGTTAAAGGCAAAGGCTAGAAAACAATCTGCAAGCAGCTTGATGTTCCTTTGACAATAGTTATAAATATAATTAAATATTGTTAGGAAGTTTAATGTCCACTGTAGCCATCCCCTGTGGATGCGGTCACCAAGTGGAAAACTGAGCTCAGAATGGGAAGAAGGTCAGTGAGATTGGTAGACAAATGGCCAAGAACAGCTTCCAAAGAGATACAAGCTGAATTCCAAGGTCAAGGACCATCAGTGTCTGTTCACACCATCCATTGGCTTTTGAGTGACAATGAGCTCAAAGGAGGAAGACACAGGAGGATACCACTGTTGAAAGAAAAACATAAAAATGTCAGACTGGAACTTGCTAAAATGAATATTGACAAGCAACAATGCTTCTGGGAGGTGTTCCTTTGAACAGATGAAACAAAACACATCTGCTCTATGTCCAGAGACAAATAAGTGAAGCTTTCAAAGAAAAGAACACCATACTTACTGTGAGACATGGAGGACACTGGGGTGCATTGAGTCTGTGCAGGAAACAATGAACTCTCAAAACTATCAAGACATTCTGGAGTAAAGCTTACTGCCCAGTGTCAGTCACAGGTCATGAATCCTCCAACAGGATAAGGAGCCAAAACACACAGCTAAAAGCACCCATGAATGGCTAAGAACAAAACATTGGACTATTCTGAAGTGGCCTTCTGCAAGCCCAAATATGAATCTGAACAGACATCCATGGGAAGAACTGAAACATGCAGACTAGACAAGGCCCTCTTCAAACCTGACACAGCTGGAGCAGTTTGCTAAGGAAGAGTGGACCAAATGTCCTATGGACAGATGCAGAAGTCTCACGGAGACCTCCAGGAATCGCTTGTTTGCAGTGATTGCAAACTCTAAAGTCTGTGCAAAAAAAATATGAAGTTAAGGGTCCCATCATGCCATTTTCATTTGTGTTATTATTTGCATTATCTTGTTGAATCAAAATTCTAAAACAAAGTCTGACTACATACAGAATAAATAATGATGGGTGCCAATTACTTTTGTCTGTTTCAAGTTATTATAGAAACAATTGTGGGTTCTTCTTTTATTCGAAGGGAGTACCAATAAATTTGTCCACATCTGTATCCTACCAGGTTGGCACCCTGCCCAGGATTGTTTCCTGCCTTGTGCCCTGTGTTGGCTGGGATTGGCTCCAGCAGACCCCCGTGACCCTGTGTTCGGATTCAGCGGGTTAGAAAATGGATGGATGGATGGATGGATGTATCCTACCAAAACTAAATAAGGAATTAAAATTTGAAACACAAAAACCTTGCACACTGCCCAAATGCACTTTATTAATGCCCCAAACACACCACTGTTATCTGTCCAGTTTAATTAATGCTGAAAACTTCACCTGTAAGTGGGGCAAGCATGAGGTAACCAGATTGTGATCAGAAGACCAATTAGGTTCCACATTCAATGGCTTAATAGGAGAATAGTCAACATTGTTGGTGCTGCTGTTCATATTTTAAACAAAAAAAGGCCAGATCAATAATACAAACCAAGCTCAGACAAAATCAGTACAGTGGCATTTTCCCCCCAAGATATTCTATCAGCAATTGACTCAAGTCAGGATGTTAATTATTAAAGCAAAAGACCTCTCCACTTATTAAATTTATTTTGCTTTTTTTAAATCTTATTTTTTTATCAACTCACTATTGTATTTAAAATGTATAAAATAGTTACATGTAAAATAATAAACAGTAAACTTTATATTATATCTCATTTGTGCCATTACAAAGCCGCAGCTGTATTCTTCTGAAGTGACTTTGGGCCAAGGCTGGGAACAGAATGGGGGGGCTTTCCCTGGGGGTATTGTGATTACTGGGCATCTGTCCAGCATGTGTAATATAATAGAAAGCACTCAATATCCTCCACTTCCTTCTGATTTACTGCAGTTGCATTTACTTACTTTAATTCCTATTTAATATTAGCTCTTACAAGTGTCGATTTATTCATTTAATTTATAGGCTAAGAAAAGATAACTTAATAATTAATTTATTCAAGTGTACTTTAAAAAAAATAATATAAATGTTTCCTTTGCATTTAACAACAGTGGATTGTAAGTGTGCATTCTTAAAACTTTCTGTCTAATGCACAGTAAGCGATCAGGAAAAACAAACAAATGTGGGGTTCATCTGCAGTTCTCCATAGCAGACAGACATCCAGGAAATGGAGTTTTACTCAACTTGAAACTGAAAGTAAAAACTACTGGCAGAACTGGTGGGTGTTATGCAGATCATGGTCCTGTTTAAAAGCCCATCGACAAAATCAGCAGCACTGAGACATCTACAGCTGCCTCCTGAACACTTTGAGTCCTGCGAGGATCAGAGACCAGCACACATTGCAGTCATCCTGGTGAGTGACACATTCACCTTGTCGCTATTGATAATTCAGATGTTTCATTTAGTTAAATATCCACACTTTCTACTCTGGTTTGAGATGTAAATGGAAAAAAATAATTAAGATGGAGATCTGTAAGGAGCAATCAGACCTGGATGAAGAACTGTAAATCATACAGAAAACAAACACATAAACAATAGATAAATAAAACAAATACACACAATAGTCAGAGCACTGTAAACAGCAAAATGTATTGATGATTATAATATACGAGCATAAACATTTCACAAAAAAGACATTCACTTAAGCACTAGACAGGTAATTAGCTTTAAAAATGTCTCATAAACAAGATGACTTGAGATTGCTCAGCCTTGACCAACAGAACATATTTAGATAAAAACAGAACACCGAGGAGACAAAGATGGGCCTTTGAGAGTGTGAGCCAGAGTAGTGCAAATAAACAAATGCATAAGGTTTACAATAATAATAATGCTGAAATAATTAAGAGATGGACATGATTGCCTCATTCTAATTCAGGGTTGTGGGGAATCATAATAATAGTAATAATAGGAACTAGAAATTTGAAAAGAATTTTGATTAGTGCTTGTGCAAGATTCAAAATCAAGCCATTATGAGCAGGAGGGTGGGATAATGGGGCACTGTGAGGGTTGAGTTTTTTCATATTTCTACCTCATGGCTTATTTATGTTTTTTTTTATTACTGTACTTCTTGTATTTTAAGAAAATGCTGATGAAAAACAAAAGTAACAGGGTCACTTCCCTGGCTGAGGTTCCAATGCCATTGTTATGTCTATTTTGCTCATTGTTTATGTTAACATTGTTGATTATTTAGTTTCTTTTTTATTTGAATATCTTTTATTATGTGCCATTTGTTTTGTGGATAGTCCCCCAAGAGGGTGAGCCACCTGTCCATCATTGTCAAGGGACTGCCCACAGCCCTCTAAAGGTGGGAGCAACCAACTGTTCTTGCTGTTCATTCTGAATGCGCTCAAGGTGTGGTTATATCAAATTGTGGTTGTTTTCATTTTCATCTTTCTTGACTTTTGAACATTTATCTCTGATTTTTTGCCATTTGTTTTGGATTTGGTTGCATAGCTTTGTTTGAATTAATGTTGATGTACTCCAGGCTGTTTCCTATCGTCTCTTTTGTCTCACCTATTCATCTCCGGCAGCCTCATGTAGAAACGGCACAAAATGTTGTGTACGCCTGTTTCCACGCTCACTTTGTGATATATAAAAACTAAACTTGGCGTAAAGCCACCTACATTTTTACACCAGCTCAATCCCTGGTGTACGCAAGCTCTCCACTCGGTTTTGCAAACTGGCGGCACCCAGTGTCACAGCAGTGCTTTTGTTCTTTTATGGTTTCCCTTTATTTTTTAGATTGATGCGGCTTTATCAAATACCTTGAAATTGGCTGCATATTGTTTATGAATTTAAGGCATTTTGATTATAATCAACCTGTAACAATATAATGGTCCATGGAATGATAAAACTATTCCAAATACCATCACTGCTTTAGCGTTGTTACTCTCAATGCACCACTCGGAGTATTTTCACCCATTGTATCTGAGTGTACAGCATCTGATCAGAATGCTTCATAGCAGATTGTGTCGAAAGCACATGCACACAGACAATTTGAACATCTCCCATTCAGAAAATGCTTCAAAGCATTTCCTGCATGAACCTCGAGGTTCAGAAACAGGTTTCATCCCAAGAAATATAAATGCACTTAATCAGTCCATCAAGTGCTCCTTACAAAAATAAAATAAAATACAAAAACATTTATTTATGATTAATACTGAAAATAATTAATACACGATATAATATTCAATAATCAAACCAAGAATAAGAATATAATCAATAACATGAAATGCAAAATATTTAAAGGTTAAAAAAATAAGTAAATAAAAAACATAGTTGATTTAGGAAGGAAACCTTGACTGAAATATAACACTGGAAAACTCTGTGCATCTCCAGAATTTTGCTCACCCTGTAAAAACTCTCCATGAGTCCCTTAAAAGTAACTCTGTGAAGAATATTACTTATCACACTTGATCTGTATTCTTCTGAGCCTGCCAGCTCTGTGGAATAGCACTGTTTAACTATGCAAGAATGTTGTCCTGGAGCCTGTTACATTACAGAAGATACATAACAAGTGCACAGGGACCTTCATAATTTCTTGAAATTTCCAGAATTTCCCTTCTGGACCTTGGACAGATGGTTTCATTCCTGGATAATTTTAGGAACTGTGTCATTTTCAGATGGCTTTAAGAACCCTCAATTTTCTGTTCCTTTTTTGATGCATGGTTCCAACCTTTTGTTGCTTGTGATTGCGCACACAGCTCCAGCACTCATGCAGATCTTTCTACTATGTTTTTAGAGCTTACTATCCTCCAACTGCAATTTCAATTTAGGCATTTCTCTGCCACAATCATTTTATTCTTATTGTATGGTTTTTGAAAGGTTCAAAAAGCTTGTCCGCATATAGTACTTTCTCCACCTGAGTTGACATTTCTTCTTTTTCTTGCTCCATCTGACTCTTGTCACCTTGTCCATTTTTTCCCCTATCACTCAATTCTTGTTGATTCTTCTTATTCAGCATTTGCATTAATTGTTATATTACCTTTTCAAGTCTTTTTATATCTTTTTCTATTTCAACTTTAGAGATCACCAATTATTTTGTATATTTGTTATTTATCACCCTATTTCCTCAGTAGTTATTCAATTCTATTCCCCTCAGATGCTGTTGTGTTTCTAAGTGCTCTAATTTCTACTCCTTCCACTTTTGTTTTCTTCCTGAACCATCATTTTTTTCCTGGTTATGCCCCTGTTTTCTGTTTTATTTTCCAATCTTTATTACTTACATTCTATTTCTCTTTAACTTAGTATGTGAAGGAGGAACGGGGAGCAGGTCCTTGGGTGGAGTTGCAGACTTGAGAGTTTGCAAGATAATGCCAAGTTCACACTTACAATTGAATTGTTATCATTTACAAACTTATTAGAATTATAATATATCTTTTGCCATTCCTTACAGACCTGAGAAACCTAAAAGACCCTCTTTTGCTCCCCAAAATCATCTTTTCAATATGGCTAGCAGTGGAAGTAGCAGTGAAAAAATGGTAAGCTGCAACAAATGTCATTGACATCAAGAACACCAAATGTTTTTCATCACTGTTTGCACCCCTCTGATTCCTTTTTCTGTATTACATTGTTTCTTGCATTATCATTTTTACTTGACTGATAATTGATCAATAAATAGTTGATTTAAAAAAAGAACCAAATTAATTATTACTGAATGTGACAACTTTATTTATTGTCTAATAAAGTACCATGGTTATGGTATAATGTGATACTATTCACAGACAGGGGACACTATGCAAATTTGTAGAAAATTAAAAATTGAATGACAATTAGTTGACAAAAATTAAGAAACCAAAACTTTCCCAAATTATATAGAACCCATCATACATGTTCATGGTGTCATATTCCCTGCTTCATTCATGTATTTATTCTTAGACCTGCTCAATCAAAATCAATCTCAATTTCAGGGTCATAGAGACACAGAGCATAACTCAAAACATTGGCGAGAAGAAAGGAAATAGCTCTGATGCTCTCACACAATTCTCATACACATATGGCCAATTAATAATCGACCTAACTTGCATAACTTGGGGTATGTGGGAAGAAAACACTTCACAAAAGACTGGTTGTGGGTTTCAAACACAGGATGCTAGATCCTCTACTGTGCTGTCAACATTGTAAATATTATTCTTTATAAAACTTGTGTCTTGGATATGGCAATGTCATGACTCAGAGACAGGAACATGACAAAAAGAGGTTTAGACCTCTGCAAAGACCAATAAAAGCAGGCCAGGATCTTTATCTACCCAAAACAGCCTCACCTAAAACCAGCAAGCTCCCAACTACTAGCTGCAGGCTTCAGCTTTAGCAGGCCCCAAAATAAGGAAACTGGCTTTTAAAGTTTAAAATATGTTTTAAAGTCTCAAAATATCACTAGAGGAAGAAACTGTGAAAAACTTCAGCTTCTAGAAATGCTAAACAATGAATCTTTATAAAAGAAGAATTTATTAACTAACAAAATAGGTAAAGTGGGAAAATAAAGTAATATGGAGGTGTCCAAAAGGTAATCAGGCAGTGTGGTGTAGTAGTTATGGCTTTGGACACCATGTGACCACTGAGCAAGTCATTTCATACGCCTGTGCTCCAACTGGGAAATCAAAAGAAATGTAACCAATTGTATCATAAATGTTGTAAGTGGATAAAAGTATTTGCCAAATAAGTAAATGTAATCCAAAGCGAACAAATCCCAGTACAAAAGCCAGAAAAGAATCCAATGAAGAAAAATCAAGAAATAACAAAACTCACTTTTGACCATTATTGGATCCTTTTTCCTGGCAGACATTTAAAGCCAGACAGAGGCTCCAGAAGTAGTGATGTAAGGTAGGCCCCGCCTCCTGGGGCACCACCCATAAAGTAACAGGAATGGACATTATGAAAAAAATGAATAATAAAGAAAAACAACAGAAATAGTACAGAAGCATAAAAGATAATGAATCAAAGTTAGCAAAAAATGAAACATTATCAGAAAATACATGGAAAAAAGCTGGCCATAATACAACAGCAAAAAGGGTGTGAGGCAAAGTTCCATATCAGAGGCCCGGACTTTCACAA
Organism: Erpetoichthys calabaricus; assembly: GCF_900747795.2. Taxonomy (NCBI): domain Eukaryota; kingdom Metazoa; phylum Chordata; class Cladistia; order Polypteriformes; family Polypteridae; genus Erpetoichthys; species Erpetoichthys calabaricus. The sequence goes on from NC_041394.2 coordinate 335,369,015, forward strand.
AACTGCCTAGATATGTCCTAAGGCAGTCAGCCCCTAACACCACCAACAGGCTTCGGCCTACACAAGCCCAAAATGGGGAGCTGACTTTAAAAGTTCAAATATGCCTTATATGACAGAAGAACCTTTAGCTTGATGAAACCAATTTAGAATCTTAATTAAGATACTTATTTAAAATTCAAAAGAAGAACAAAAAAATGGTAAAAGATGAAATGGAAGTCACACAGGTATGCCTGAAAAGAAAACAAGTAAAAAACATAGTCTAGAAATTCATATCTGTACAATAGTAAATTCAGAAATAACGTCACCAAGGACACTGACTGAGTCTCTTCAAGGATTAAACAAGTGCAAGAGAAGATGTGACTGAAAGGCTTACCAGACAACAGGCTACCAGAGAAGTGACAGCGCTTTCACTCTTGGGGATTAATTTTCTGCTTAGTTTTGAGCCTTTCACTTAAGTTCTTATTTGTTCTACCACAGAACGTTTTCAATACTTTATTTTCAGCTTTAGATTTTTCTTTATTAGGGCTTTCCTCATTTTATAACAATAACTGGATGAAATGCTTGACTACATTGTTCTTAACGTGTTACAGAATGTGGGCGATAAAATTGAATTTAATCGTGGACTATACAACCATGTAGCAGTCTACTTTGGCAAAGAGAAAGGACAAGATATGGTTGTTCATGTGACAGGAGGTAAGAGTTGTTCACTCAAGGCAATGAAAAGATTTTAAACATCAAAAGTGTTTCAGATAAAGGCAAACACTTTGTGACTGGTTTGGAGGTGTAGTAGCTTCAGTAAAAAAGTAATGAAAAGGATTACTGTAATGGAAGGAAATTCATTGAGTCAACCAAATTTTGAAATGTAACTGAATAACTGATATTGTTTTGATAGCACTCTTAGTGACCAGTGTAAAGACTGGGGCCTAAAGAAATATATTATTTATGTTTTAATTAAGAAAGGGAAGATGAAAGGTACACCAACTGGCATGGCAAAGACAAGAGCCATTAAACAGAATGGGGTGGTTAGAAGGAAAGTACTTCTTTGACGTAACCAAAGCCAAACTGAATGCAAACAAAGTAAATTGTAACCAGGAGTTTTGAGTAAACTAAACAGATCACTACCTTTCACTCATATAATTAGGAAATGTGCAACACTGATGTTTAAGTCTGCTCAGTAATGACATCAACATACAAAATGGCAATGTCCATAGTAAAAACAATTCCATGTTATTAAAAATGCTTGAGAACAAGAAATAAATAACACCACAGACTTTTTTGGCCTTGAACACTTCAAACGGTCATGCACAGATATTTTGAGGCCAGGAAATGGCTGAAAAATATGTCAAAAAAGACAAATCATAACAACTAGGTTCTTATAATAACCACTAATTACAGAGGAAAAAATGGCAAAAGTGCCCAAGGTCCATTGTTGATATGGGCCCTGAATTTCTGAATCAAGTAAAAGATTAAATCTAACTAATTTGCAAAGATATTGAAGGCTCATATCAGCTTCTGCTTCAGCAATATGTAAGGTGACTTTGATGAGATCATAGATGAGAAAATTGTGGTTCTCATTTCCTATGGAAGGTCAACCTCAAACTGTTTGTGAAATCTTTTTGACCAGTCAATTGGTATCGATACTATAACAATAATAACGTATTTTGCTGGGGTGGTATGGAGAGAAATTGATAAAGCTTTCCATAAATGTATCTGAAAATGTAATTGGTTTGGAATGCTGGTCCTTCTTGAAGAAGAGTTATTTGTTGTGGACTAAAGTCAATCTGAGTAAAATGTGACACATATTTTCATTTTCATCAGAGCCAGGAGTTGACTCCAAAAAACCTGGGGCATGCAGTGTGTTAAAGCAACCATTTTCTATGGTCAAAGGTACAAGCTCTCATAAAGTCAACAATGAGCTGGATCAAACGTATTCTGCCAAAAACCAAAGTAAAATCATAGAATACCTGGAGAAGAGCATTGGCAAGAAATGGAAGTATAATCTTGCTGATAACAACTGTGAGCATTTTGCTAATCTAGCACGGTATAACCAACATTTTTCTGCTCAGGTAAGTCTTTGTAGTTAAACAAAATGTCTAAAGGAGATAATGAAGCAAAAAAGAGAAATGCCTCCTGCTTGTTTTCAAACAGATGACTGTATCCAGTCATTCTTATTTATCTGGGAGGGTAATGCTTTTTCACAAGTTGTATAATTTTGGTTATGACTGTATATAAAGCAATGTGGTATTTGTTTGGTATTTGTTTAGCCAGGTGCCCTGTTAACAAACAAATATTGTTTCACAAAACTGCATCTATCTATCAAATGTAGACAATATTGTAATGGTGCTGAGAAGCTGTATGACCCAGAGAAGAATCACCCATAGTGTTAGCTGGCATTCCATTATGAAAATGAATGGTTTCAAAGCTAGCAGAAGGCGCGTAATAAAGCGGCAAGCCTGCAATGTCACAAACAAAATTCTGTCTACGAAGGCATTGGTGAGTAGTCCTATAAAGGAAAGCAACCCACCTAAAAGACCCTTGTAAAGAGTAAATAGATCCTATTTAGTCAACGCTAACATTTATATTAGCAACTCTCAGACCATCCATGTGACCTAAAAGACTAAGCCTGGGATGGGCAAATTCATTCCTGGAGGGCCGCAGTGGCTGCAGGTTTTTGTTCCAACCCAATTGCTTAATAAGAAGCACATATTGCTCTAGAAACAATTCTGCTTCATTTTAGTTATCTCCCTCATTAAGATTATGAATGCTTTTTGCTTATTTAAGTCTTAAACAGCTGCATTCTTGTTTTTTAATTGCTCCTTATTAGCAATAAGATGCAAATGACAAAAGAAACCAGCAGTTATCCATTTTGCTTGTTACCCTTTACACCTGTGTGTATTTATCGTGCACTACTTGATTTAATTAAATACTTGGAAGGAAAGAGAAGAGAAAAAAGTGAAGGATTGAGAATTACCCATCCGTTTTACACTTCAAAGTATTTGGATGATATCCTTAGAATGGAAAAAAAAATCTAGGATATGAGAATGACTTGACATAGCAGAGTTAAAGCACTAGCAAGCCATGAAATGCAATTATTGGCAAGGATTGTTTTCTAATTAAGCAACTGGGTTGGAACAAAAACCCACAGCCACTGCGGCCCTCAAGGAATGAATTTGCCCACCTCTGGACTAAGCAATTCAAAATTGTAGAAAACAAGTATTGATAATTAAAAATAGTAAACACAAAAAAAGGTAACATGAAGAGTACAATTTAAAACAAACACTAAAGAAAATGTAGGATGCTCCATTAGGTTTAACTACTGTACACCAGATTTACAACGTTCAGTGTCAGATGTGGTGCCTTGAGCATTTACCTCCAATAACAAACACCAGCTACACTCCTCTCTCATGGATTCAGAACATTATCTTCAATGTTTAGGCCTTTCTTCTTTATGCCATCTTTCATCTTCCCACATTTCAACTTCAAATTCAAAGATTTTTTACCAAGAGGTGGCTTTTTAGTCCTCATCAGAAATGATATCTGGAGACCTTCCACTGAGAAAGTTCTGGCTCTAACAATTTTACAGTTCTCGAATCTCAAAAATAGTCTCCAACTTGAAAATTCAATATAAGCACAAGAAATAAAATCAGCCTGACTCCAAAATTAGAAACAGGCTTTGTAGTCTGCACAGGCCAAAATGGACCAGGCTGTAAACTGAACATGGAAAGGGAAACTGTAAAACCCCTGGCTCACATTAACACAGCAGAGTTTCATTAACACATTTAAAGAATTTATTAAAAATAAATTCCTATAAAATAAGAACAAAAAAAAGGAATCAAGATGGTAATCCAAAATGGACAAACCAGAACACAAACAAAACTATATCTATTTATAAAGACAAAATTTAAAGAAGCATGTTAAAAACCAAGATAAAATGCCCTTGCAATAATAAAAAGGGCCAAACACCAAAAAGTGAGAGAGAGAGAGAGGCAAACAACTGTTAGCCTACAGAAGGGTCTTGGTGCCATTAATGACAATGAAATTAGAAGGCCACCTGTTCACTTTCTGTCATTCCTAAAAGTCTCTCCTCAGTTGTGAACAGGATATAAAAGGTAATCTTATTTGACAATTTTCTAAGTTGAAGGACAGAGAAATGAAGACACAACTAAGTGGACTGCACCTCAAACACCACCTTAAAATATCAATATATGGAGCATGCTAATCATCCTCATACATATGCAACCACAATAAGGCCAGTAGAACAGCCTTGCCCCTGACACATCGAGACCCTGTCACATGCATTTAAAGGTATCAGGCTGTACTTCATAACTGGCTTTATAATCTTTCTTCATGTGCAGGCCCCCACTTAGGCGAATAATACAATTCCAAACAAAGCAAAGAGTATACAATTTCATGCTGACTCTGACAGACAAAAAGTAGAGCACATTTCCCCAGCTGTCTTTATCTGTCTTCTCTTTTGCTTTGCCTAGCAGTTCTTAAATGGTAAACCCCTGTGCTAAATCTGGCTCTACATGTGAGTAGAAAAAGGCAGATTTATAAAATATATTTGCACAGAGCACAGTGACATATTGAACCTATACACTTACTACAGCATTGTAGGGCAAAGTGGGCATTGCCCATTCTGCTAGGATTTAGTATCATACCTGGGGCCTCATTTATAAACGGTGCATACGCACAAAAATGTTATGTACTCCCATTTCCATGCTCAAATCGCGATGTATAAAACCTAAACTTGGCATAAAGCCACACACATTTTCACGCTAGCTCATACCCTGGAGTATGCAAGTTCTCAGCTCGGTTTTGCAAACTGGCAGCACCCAGCATCAAAGCAGTGCTTTTGTTCTAGTGTGGTTTCCCTTTCTTTTTTAGATCCACATTCCTGACGCAGCTTTATCATATACACTGAAGTTAACTGCATACCATTTATTAGTTTAACAGCAAAAGGCAATCCGAGGAAGCAGCAGCACAACACTGACAAGAATCACACAACAAAGAGAAAAAGTGCACTCCAACACATGAAGAATATTCCATTGGAATCGAGAGCAACAACAAACCAACAACTCCACACAACATCAGAAATCATCCGTTTAGGCCTTTCTTAAACATGTGTGCCTCATTTACCTTGATATAAATCTGAAGGTCAGAGACATCCTCCTACAACAGAGAAAGGTAAGGTAAATAAAGTAGGAGCATTACCAAATTATTTAATTAACTCTTTCAGGGCTGATGTAGACTTTTGTCAAAAGAAGGAGTTGACGATGGTAATCAACTGTAAACTGTGACAAAACCAACCGTTATGTTGGACTCTCGTTGCTAGAAGGAAAGTTAGATTCATTGCTTTGACTGAGATTCCCTGCGCTCACGTGAGTAGCAAGGCGCACAAAACGGCAAAAATGGCACTGACATCTGGAGAGAGATCAAAGCGAATGCGAAAAGCAAAATACTCCGTGGACGATGTCTTGCCTATTATCTCTGAACTGGACTATGACTTGTCGGATTCAGATTTTGATACAAGTGATCAAAAATGAATGTGAGGTTCCAGCTTCAGCTGATCGGTCCCCAGCTAGTCATGGTACTGACAATGTTTACCAGGGAGGACTGACACTTAACAATGACAAGAGGTAGAATCCAGATTGTAATGTACTGCAACCGTGACTGCCGCCGCTGCTGTCCCAGCCATGTGATGACCTGCCACTCATTCTTGGCAAACTGGCAGCTACAGCATGCAGCAACAGACGTTTTATGTTGATTTCTGTGTGAAAGCATCATTTTTTGGAAAAAATATTCAGCCCTCAAAGAGTTAATTGCCAATATTGCCAAAGACAAAACTGATAATTAAATAACCAAGTTAAACTTTCTTTTCTAAATCCCACATTATTATGTTGTTGTCCCAGATGGGTGCCTTATTAATTATTAATCATCAAAATTCCTACAGCATCGTGGCAACTTTTTTCCAACATGGCAGTATTCATACGGAAAACAAAATGAGTTGCGGGAGAACGTGCATCATTTTTAACATTGTTAAAAAGAAAGAAAACAACACATGAATATAAAAATGAACGATTTACTTGTCATACTCAAATTATTTTTAGAGGCCAAGGAACAGGTGGAAAAAAGTAAAACTGTAACAGATTATGACACTGATTAAAAAGTGACTGGCAATGAGTGCCTCTGCCATAACTCATATGACCAAGACAAACACAAACAAAACAATAAAAACAGAAAAACAGATTCACTATAATCAAAACATAATATGCTTATAATATATAATATGTAATTTGATATTTACAAAATGATTCCTATTAATCAATAGATTCACTCCACATTCATGCCTCAGGGACTCCATCTTCTATGGTGGGGCATTTTGGACATTTGAAGTGTCATCCCACAGCTCAGCTCCTGTCCCACCAGGCTCTCCATCACAACACACAGGTCAAATGGTTATTTTTCATTTTGGTAGATGAATGAATCTCACACTCATTTTGATCCTCAGTTTCCAGTGTTAAGCATATTGGCTCATTATGATGACATCTCTAAAGTATTTATTGGTGCATTTTTCTAAGTTACCCCTATGCTTTTTTATCTTTAAAGGGTCAAAAGCTTTATGACTACTGTAAAGAACAAGGTAGCTTTGAAAGCTTCTATCGTGATTTTCCATGAACACATTGAAGAAGCAGTTCAGAGTCACTCAGTAGAGGAGCCTCATATTGGATGAATCTTCCTTCTCTGCCTAAGGAATGGTTGTCATGTCTTGTATTGTTCTTCACTCCTACCCCACTCTGCATTATGATCCCAGTGTCACTTTTATGATAACCTTTGTTTTAAAAAGTATGCAGTCATCCTGAGCTTTGCATCCCCCATCCAGTCCAAACATATGTCCTTTGGTTCCTCTGAAGTAGTCCATGGAATTCTTTGTATTCAATAAAGACCTTTTTCACCAAATTGCTGCTGTGTGTGTGTCTGTGAATGTTTGATCTTGCATTAAATGCTACTTCCACATTTGTGGGATTCATAAAGAGGGAGGGAGAAACCATGCAATGGGAAAAAATATGGGGTAGCTTGGCATAAAACAGAAGACAAAGCAGCTCATCATATGAAGTTTTCAATGGGTGGCTCCTTTCCCTATACACATAGAATTTTCTGATTATTTCTTGATCAACTGTTGTCCAACATATTTAGATGGATCACATTTGTCCATCACCAAAAATGAACATCTGGGCACAGTATGTGATAAATGTAAGCAAAGGTGTGATGACATTATTTAGAGACTCATGTGGGAATGGAATGGCAGCTCGTCGCTAGTTTGAGCCTCAGCCTGGTCACAGTCTGTGCCCACCTATTAGTCAATCAGTATTGGTCAATGGAGACTGGGTATATGCCTATTTTTCCTTACCCCAAATAGGAATAAACACTACAGCACTGAGAAAGACATACAAAGAAATGTAAATTGCATTATTGCTGAGGGGCGGCACGGTGGTGCAGTGGGTAGCGTTGCTGCCTCGCAGTTGGGAGACCTGGGGACCTGGGTTTGCTTCCCGGGTCCTCCCTTTGCATGTTCTCCCCGTGTCTGCATGGGTTTCCTCCGGGCGCTCCGGTTTCCTCCCACAGTCCAAAGACATGCAGGTTAGGTGGATTGGTGATTCTAAATTGGCCCTAGTATGTGCTTGGTGTGTGGGTGTGTTTGTGTGTGTCCTGCGGTGGGTTGGCACCCTGCCCAGGATTGGTTCCTGCCTTGTGCCCTGTGTTGGCTGGGACTGGCTCCAGCAGACCCCCGTGACCCTGTGTTCGTATTCAGCAGGTTGGAAAATGGATGGATGGATGGATTATTGCTGAAGAAACATCTTAAAATTTCAAGAAATTGAATTAATGCAATAAAGTCTGACAATTCTATACAGTACAAGGAGAAGAGCGGACAATCTAATTATGCTTCCTAGATAAATGTTTTTTGTCTTTGAAAAATAGCTGCCAAAAATACACAACAACATTGCATGCACCTTGCCTGCTGCATCAGACGATTATGCTCTTGTGACATAGTGGCCATTCTGCTCTCAAGAAAAAAATAAAGGAAAAATCATCAAAAACAAAAATAAAAAAAGACAAAAATATAAATTGCATTCTACTGTGTGATCCACCTGACAGAGCCCTGCAACGACTCTGAATGTGCTTAACAAAGGGGAATTGCCTCAAAAACAATGGAGTGAGATCATCTCTGGATAAAGGACCTCTCATTGAGTCCTTGACTTTTCAAAGAAGAAAAATGAACTCTCTCTCCTTTCAGAGTTAATAATTTATTTTACCAAAGAACAGGTGGTTGAGCAGGAGGACTTGTAATTAATATATAAACCAGGGGTCTTCCACTCTGGGGGATGCATAAGCCCTCCTCCGGTCCTCCGGGGCGACCCAGCCACCTGTGACAGTATGTTCATTTATTCTATTTCTATTTATGTTATTTATGTTAATTGTATGTTTTTTTTTTCTTCTTTTATTGTAAAGCACTTTGTCCATAGCATTCCTATGTTGTTTTAAATGTGCTATATAAATAGATTGGCATTGACATTGACCTGCAATTTCTCCATCTTGGGTATGACGTTAACCTGCATCCAGCCCTGCATGTAGGCCCTCTAGCCGGCAGGGTAAAACCTCACACTGTTCTACTCCATGTGAACTAGTGTTGTGCTGAGGTGTCACCCATTACATTGCTGCACTCTGTTCCTAATCTGGGATCCTGAGGTGGTTTGTCATATGGTGGGTGCGGCAATGCACTGTATCAGCGTGTGCTCCTAACCTCTTCCTCCTCCTCCAGTGGCTTCAATACAATCCAAGCATGTCTGATTTTCTTTTTTACTCTGTTAACCTCAAACTATATTTATAAAACCAGATCTGGTCATTTGCATAAATTCCCTGAAGTTTCTGCCATTATGGTGTGTATTGATGAAGGTGATGAGACAGAGGAGAGGAGTCAGGTGGTGAATTTTGTTTCTTTGTGCAAAGAGAATTGTCTGCATCTTAACATCAGCAAAACCAAGGAACTGGTTATTGACTTTCACCACACCAATGAGACTCTATGTCCGGTCACTATTCAAGGAGTGGATGTAAAGGTGGTCCACTTCTACAAGTACTTGGGTTCCACATCAATGATGGGTAAAAAAAAGATCAGTTATGAGATGCACTGGGGACCCCCTGAAGGTCATAGTAAAACAAAGAATTAAAACTGAGTGTCATTATGAACAATGGTGCATATCCTCTCTCTGACATACTAAGGGCTTTCAGCCAACAAATTATTCAGCTGATATGTGTCAAGAATTGCTATAGGAGCTCCTTTATACCAACAGCAATATGAAAGCGTAAACCCTCACTGTGACTGTGTCAGTTTTCTTTATTTTTCATTTTTTTGCTTTTTAGTCTTTTCTAGTGTGTGTTCAGATCAAAGTATGTTTATTTATTTATTTAAAGAGCTTCTGCACCTTGAGGACAAATAAAGTTCTGTCTATCTATTTATCTAAGAGCTTGGCATATAATGTAGCATCACTACTGTACATCTGAGCATGACAAAGAAATCAAAGGAGTACTTTGATTGTGGTCATGAAATACTTTGATCAGTTGGGGTGTCAAGTGGTCATTGGTCTAACAACTATATAGGACAACCTTTTACCAAGAATGTAAATGAAGATTAACCCAGATTTGAATCTGAGAACAGAGCACTTATGGGCACTCACTGCTAGAACTCAGGAGATAATTGCAGATAAAGTGTGATGCTGCAGTTTATGGTGATGGAATTGATTGCTTTTCTTTCTGCAGTGTGGCTGTCAAGCAACCCAGCCACAGGGGATGCACAAACCAGTGTGTTTCTTTGTGCTGGTCCCAAGCCTAGATAAATGGAGACGGTTACGTCAGGAAGGGCATCTGGTGTAAAATTTTGCCAAATCAATATGCAGCCAGCAATATAAATTTCCATACCGGATCGGTCAAGCCCCAGGTTAACAACGACCGCCGCCAGTACTGTTAGCCAACAGGGTGCTGGAGGAAATTGGGCTACTGTTGGCAGAAGAAAAAGGAGGAGAAGAAGAGGGGGGAGACATGTCCGGAGGCAGGAGGAGAGGAGGAAAGTAAAGAGAGTGGAATTGAGAGTAGGAACTTTGAATGTTGGCAGTATGACTGGTAAAGAGAGAGAAAAAAAATTGAATTTAACACACTTGGTTATCAGAAAGTACCACCTCAATATGGAAAAAAGGACACAAATTAAAGCTGACCACTCTTCATGACTACCAAGAAGGGAAAAAAGATCAGACACATTTGAAATTTGCTCCCATTTCTTACTAAACTCATGGTTTTAAGGTTTGCTCATTTTAAATTGGTCTCTGTGGCTTTCACTAAGACTTCCTTATTTATGTGATTGCTAAGGATTTAGCAATCACTTAAATAAGGTCTAAACAATACATTTCATTGCAGTAACATTTACATTTACATGTATTTGCATGGCAGACGCATTTATCCAAAGCGACTTACAAAAGTTGTTTGCCACAAGTGAAAAGATGTAATAACTAGTAAATAATGAAAGATGACAATCTACAAAGCAATTAAACTTAAACAACAAATTAACCAACGATATAAAAAGATCACAGAGCAAAGATGTTTTTCCATCAATTATACAGATGTTCACAGAACAGATGGGTTTTCAATTGCTTCTTAAATAAATTAAGGAAGTCAGCAGTACGGATGGAGGTGGGCAGCTCATTTCACCATTTAGGAACTGCACAGGAAAAGAGTCTGGATTGAGACTTGATAACGCACAGAGGCTGCATCAACAGATGCTGTTCAGTGACAGACCTGAGTGGATAAAAAGGAGCATAGCAGCTAACCAGTGTCTCAACTGGGCCATTGTTGGCTTCCCACATGGGGTCAATATATTTTCCTACACCAGGCCTAAACTGGCAAAGTTTCAGCTTGTTTGCTGGGAAAAAGTTTGAGCACAAGATGGTAGCAAACCATTCCACTTTCCATAACACTGATGAAAACAAAGCATATTTTCAGATATTTTTGAAAGTGACCTTAGTGAATTTGAAACCACTTATGATTGTGCAGCCATTCTATCTTGTGAAAGGTGCTACAAAAGTATGAGGTTCCAGGGGCCTCGTGCATAATGCCGTGTGTAGAATTCACACTAAAACATGGTGTATGGACAAATGCAGAAATGTTCGTACACACAAAAAAAAACCCAGATGCAGAAATCTGTGCGAATGCCAACTTCCACATTCTTCCGCTACATAAATCCTGGTCAGCATGAAAAGTAACGCACGTGCATGCGCCTGCTGTCCCACCCTGTCTCCTCCCAGAATTAGGCCTCTTTGTATATCCATCCATCCATTTTCCAACCCGCTGAATCCGAACACAGGGTCACGGGGATCTGCTGGAGCCAATCCCAGCCAACACAGGGCACAAGGCAGGAACAAATCCCGGGCAGGGTGCCAACCCACCGTAGTCTTTGTATATGCAAATCAATATAAATAGCCCTTAAGCTCACCGTTCTGTGAAAAGGCAATGGCAAAAGAATGGTTGAAAATTGAAGAATTTCAGCGAATACCAAGTGGAGACAAGGAAAAATGTACTATTTGTTGGTTTAAAGAGTGGCATTAACAACAAAAGGAAGTTGATCGAGTGACATAGAGTGGCAGAGAAACTCGAAAGCTCAAGTTCACAAAGTCGCACAGTGCCGAAATAAAAAAGAAGTTGTCAGATATCAAAGTCGCCATGAAAAGGTGAGTTGTAGTCCACCGTCTGAGTGTCATATGGAAGCTTATTAGGGTACAGAGAAAAAAAAATAGGCACACAGTGGGAAAAAAGCGTGGCTGAGGCAGTGTGTGCTTGATGCTGTATATCGATAATTCTCTTTCCGATCAGCTGCTGTAGAGCTGTGATTCCACACTCAGATACAGTGATATACTGTAAATATTCCGAGTGGTGCATTGAGAGTAATATGGAAAAAGATGATCCACTGTGGCAACCCCTAACGGGAGAAGCTGAAAGAAGAAGAAGAAGAAGCAGTAAGAGTAACAACACTAAAGCAGCTATGGTATTTGGAATAGTTTGGCCATTCCATGGACCATTATATTGTTACAGGTTAATTACAATCAGATGCCTTAAACAAATAAACAATAAGCAGTTAATTTCATTGTATATGAAAAAGCCGCGTCAGGAATGTGGATATGAAAAAGAAAGGGAGACCATACTGGAACAAAAGCATTGCTTTGACGCTGGGTGCTAGTTTGCAAAACCGAGCGGAGAACTTGCATTCGCCATGGTTTGAGCTACCGTGAAAATGTGTGTGGCTTTATGCTAAGTTTAGGTTTTATACATCGTGATTTGAGCACAGAAGTGGGAATACGCAACATTTTTGTGTATGTGCACCGTTTATACATGATGCCCGAGGTCTGATCCAGAGATCTCCCATTCTTTCTCATAGTTAAAGAGGAAACATTTACTTAATTTTACTGGAGAAATGTCACCATCTTAAGTCCAACATGTATTTTTGCAGAATCATTCACCTCCCACTATTATCAGAGCCTTTTGTTAAGAAATCTGCCCGTCCAGATCCTTTTTTTCCTCTGCAGGTTGTGTTGATGCATTTTCAATAAGAGATGAGATATTTCCTGTTTTCTTCAAAATGCAAATGCTGTTCTGACAGCTTTCAAAATTCAACCTGTAATAAATGCAGCATCTTAGAGACTGTTCTCAAGCCTGTCTATGCAGGGGCCCTCCAGGGACACCTGTTGGGAGAAGAAAAAGTGACATTGAGGGATGAAGCAGAGGAGTATTATCCAGACAGCTAGAGGACAGATGGGACTCAAAAGGAACCGGATACTGAACTTGGAAAATAAAATCTAGTACAATTTCACAATTCCTTCAGTCCACTGTACAGGTGGTCAACTGGAGTAGAACAGAGGAGAAATATTGTCTCTTTAGAAATAAAATAACTGATAACCTTGAAGCAGGTGTGGGTTTTCTTAGCCAAGGAAGACCACCACATGATCCCAGAAGTTATTTAGAAGGGTTTACAGAGAGACTGCTTTGGAGACTGAATGTTTTGTCATTATTGTGGTGATGCCATTAGATCATCACTTTCTGATTCTGTTTTCACATCTTAAGAAGACACGGGAAATATTAGGAAGAACTGGGACACTGTAGTGATCCCCTTATATTGTATGGCCCCACAAAAACAAAGGAAAAAAAAATGTTTGTAATGCAAGAAATGATCTTGTTCAGATGAGAGCCTTCTTCAGATTGCCCCAAGATGGTGTTAGAGTCGGTTATGACGTCTGCTAGTCAGAAGGGGTGGGTTCACGAGGGCAGAAAAATGATTCTGACACCAGAGACAGAGGAGCTGTCAATCATCCTTTCTCCAGAAGGGAGGTGAGAGAAGGCGTTAGACAGCAGTGCCACTCTCTGACCTGGAGTGTAACAGTTATTAAATGAGCCCTATGGTCATCTCCTGGATGCACATTTTATGGATTATTTTAAAGGGTGATGCTGCTGCATCCTATGTTGTGGTTGTATGCTTCACCAACATGATAAAGACAAATTCTTAGTTCACATTAGTGTACCTGGCCAATAAAGTGAATTCTGATTCTGATTTTGTTTTCATGGACACTGCTAGATTTTGCTCATGTGCTTTCTTCATATGTGACGTCATTGTGGATGTCTCCACTTACCAATTTACAACTATCCCCCTTTCCCTTCAGCTTTCTGTCCCCTTTCTGAGATGGCAACAGCCAGACCTGCTTTAAAAGAGGACTCCTCTAGCTTAATGAACACTTCTGCTGCTAACTACAAGGACATCTTTTACATTACGACAGGTTCGTTCTGTCAGTCATGCTCCACTCGCCACTTCCATTACAGCTGGCATGATATAAAAAATGGCAGCATGCAATAAGATGTGTTCTAACATTAAGACCTGTGAAAGGAAATGTCTTTGACACATGAAAAATGTTTTTGGCAGCCACCCGTATACTTGAATAAGGCTGCAAAGAAATGAAAATTGGAAGTACAGTTGTGTACAGGTTGAGTCCAAAACAGAACTGAATTCACAAGCGGAAGTTGACTACTATTTGAGGCAGGTTGGCGGATGTGAGGTCAGCATAGCTGGAACAGGAAGTGGCGTCATCGGGGCCGGAACTGGAAGTGACATCATTGGGGCCATAAAAATGGAACCGACGTCATCAGATCCAGGCAGAATTTCCCGTGTTTGGTCTGCAGGAATAAAAGAGAGAGGTTTACTGCACCCCACCACCCCCTGGCATGGCGTGGAATTACCTTCTTTTGGTCCATTTAGCTGCCTCCCATGCACATGTGCGTGACAGACCCTTAAAGGAAACACAAAACAAAAGATTATCACACAAGCAACCTAAAAAGTAAGTTTGGACTTTGTTTTAGTTTTGGTTTGGTTTTGTTGATGACAAAAGTAAATTTTTTCCATCATTCATTTGGACCTCAATATACTGAACAGGACAGGATGGCACCCAAACAACAGTACCCGTCAGGAATGGAAAAGAAAAAAAATGACTTGAGTGTGAGAAGAGAGAAGAAAATGAAAGTGAAGTGTTGTGCAGTATGTCATAAGCCAATAATGTTTGTCAAATGTGCTTAGTGTATTATAAGATCTCACGGTGACTGACCAGACTGTCTTCAGCAAATTGGCACCATGTTTTGCATCACTCAGCCATCTGCAGCTTAGCTGGACTTTTCATAATTATTTTATTTTCCAAAGTTTGTCTTCAAAATTAATCCATAATACAAGGGTGAGCCAAACATCTATTCAACAAAAATGCTACAAGATAAAATACATTTCATTACGACACAAGAATGGGATACAAAATAGATATTTTTCAGTGTGTTTAAAAAATGATGTCTTCAAGGTGGTGGCCATCATACACTCTTTGAGACCCTTTCTGAACACTCTCATGACTCATTCAGCCATATCAAGGAGAACAGCGGCGATTTCGCAGTGAATAGTGTCCTTGAGGGCTTCAAGGTTTTCAGGTCGGTGTGTGTATACGTTCGGGTTGAGGTAGCCCCACAAGAAGAAATCGCACGGAGTGAGATCAGGTGAATGTGAAGGTCAAACAATTTTGCGAGCGTAGCGAGATCAGCTTACCAGGAAACATCTCGCGCAAAACTTGAATGAATCTCCACGCTGTATAAGCTGTTGCTCAATCCTGTTGACACGAGGCATCCACCACATCCATTTCTTCCAGTTCTCTAGCATTTCAATGTAACGTTCGGAAGTGATGGTGACCGTTGCTCCCCTTTCCTCAAAAAAGTAAGGGCTTACAATGCCAAATTCTGCAACGGTGCACCAAACTGTAACCTGTGAAGTTCATGAGGGTTGCTTTCAGCTCAGTAGCAAAAGTTTTGCTTATTTATGCAACCATTCAAATGGAAATGTGCCTCATCGCTACACATGATAGCATCTCAATGAACGGTTTGCAGAATGTTCGCGCACAACTCTCTAATGCTCTCTTAGTCTCTCTCAGTGAGTTCCTGCACTGCCATCATTTTGTATGGAAGGAAATTAATGTCCTCATGCAGAATCCTCCTCAAAGATGTGTTGGAAATGCCTAAGGCAGAAGGAGGTTTGCGCGCTGAACGTCTAGGAGACTGCAAAATTGATTCCGTTACATCTTGGATGTTTTCAGGTGTTCCTGTAGTCTGAGGACGGCCTGGAGATTTTCTGTTCAATGTTGTACCCGTCTGTCTAAATTTAGCCACCCACTGAAGAATTGTTTTCTGATTTGGGACGTCACTATTAGGAGGAATGCTGAAGTGCATTCGGAAGGTGCATTGCGTAGTGATGGTGGATTTGTTGTTTTTAAAAAACACTTTGACAGCGAAAACACGGTGCACACCGGACCAAGGCATGTGGCTGACTGAAAACTACAAGGGATCGCCTATCAAAGGACCCTCACCCCATCCTACTCGGCTGCCTCTGCCTCGCGCAATGACCTTGAGAAATGTGGAATTTCATTGTGGCTCACCGTGTGTAATGCTGTGGTTGTAACCAGTTGAAAAACAAACAGGTTTAAGAAGAACGGCAGCCACATTTCTTAGAAGAGTATTACACTCAAATGGCTACACAGAACATTAGATACTGATAAGTGCAGGAAAGATATGCAGGAGTGTGATGGGGTGGTCGAGACACGCATAGAATTTTGCATAGAGCCCCAGGAAGGTCTGCTAAAGTTGTGATGATATCATAATTTTGTCCAGGTTTTTGTGTTTTGTTTGTTTGTTTGTTGTTTACATATTTGAAGCTATTTTTTACTTTTTCCTTATTTTATAAATATGACAGTGACATCCCTTTGGTAAGTTTTCATTATATTTCTGTGATGTCTTATTGTTTATTGCTAGCCTCATGATCAGATATTGTCAAGACAGATCTCATTACTGTGTCACTCTTTATAAATCTGTGGCATGCAGTGTTGTCCTGTCCAGGCAATGCATACCTTTAGAAAATAAAACTTACAATGAATATTAGTGATAGTTACAAACAAAGATTAGTATAGGGCCTTTATCTTGATTTTTTTTTTCTTCAGCTTTGTTTTTTTTTATTATTGGACATTGAAATTTAGTTCAGGTTTGCTTCTTACTCTTTCCTGATCTTAACCTGTCTTACAATCATATTATTATTTTTTCCACTTTGCAGTCACCCTTCTGGCGATTCAAAAAGATTAAAAAATCATTTTGATCCTTGTTTTGTTTGGTGTTCATAACATCCAGGTCTGGCATTAGTTGAATGTTACCTGCTTTGTTTCACAAATTGCCACAATGTCTTGCTGAGACCCTAAGAAACAATTACACATTTACAATACTTTAAAATAAATTAATTGGAAAAGGACATGCCTCTTTATTTCATTATTTACATACTGTGGTGGGCGGCCGGGTCCCATGCCCGGCCGGGACGCCCCTTCTACATATGTTCCGGGGGAGCAACCATGGGCATCTCACTACCTCCCCCGGGACGCTTGGTGACAGCATCCCTGGCTGACGATGGTGCCTCAGTTTCCTGCAGGGTTCCATGGGAGATGGAGTTCTCCACAACCCAATTAGCAACAGGTGATCAAGCACCTGGAGCCCTTCCGAGTGGGCTATAAAAAGGGTCAGCATCCACCACTAAGTGGCCAAAATCAGGAGGAAGAGGACGAGTTTGCCTGGGAGGAGGAGGAGGAGTGGTGGTGGTGGTGCCAAGGTGGAGAGTTGTGTGTTTTGCAGTTAAGTGCTTTGGGAGTGTGTTGTGGCTGGGGGGATCACAGGGAAGACGTGCCCTCCAGCTGAAGAAAAACAAAAATCTTGTTTGGATTTTACACGTGCCTCTGAGTGACTGAGTGGCGCTGTATAGCTCCTTATTACAATACATATACACCAATCAGTCACAACATTAAAACTACTCACACCACCAAAACAGCTCTGATCTGTCATGTCTTAGACTCCACAAGACCTCTGAAGGTGTCTTATTGTATCTGGCACCAAGACGTTAGCAGCAGATACTTTAAGTCCTGTATGTGGCAAGATGGGGCCTCCACAGATTGGGCTTTTTTTTCCAGCACATCTCACAGATGTTTAATCAGATTGACATGTGGCGAATTTGGAGGCCGAAGTCAGCACCTTGAACGATCTACCATGTTCTTCATACTATTTCTGAAAAATTTATGCTGTACGGCATGATGCATTATCCTACTAAAAGATGACACTGCCATCAGGTCTGCAACAGTCTTTAAGTAGGTGGCATGCCTCAAATGACATCCACATGAATGCCTGGACCCAAGGTTTCCCAGCAAAACATTACCCAGAGCATCAGGCTGCCTCTGCTGACTTGCCTTCTTCCTGCAGTGCATCCTGCTGCCATTTCTTCCCCAGATAAATGACGCACATGCACCTGCCCATCCTCATGATCTAAAAGAAAACATGATTCATCAGACCAGGCCACCTTCTTCCATTGCTCCAAGATCCAGCTCTGACACTTATGTGCCCATTGTAGGTGCTTTTGGCAGAGGACAGGGGTCAGCATGAGAGCTCTGATTGGTCTACAGCTATGCAGCCCCATACACAGCATGCTGAGATGCACTAAATGCCCTGACACTTTCCTCTCATGGCCAGCATTAAGTTTATCATCAATTTGTGCCACAGTAGCACTTCCATGGGTGTGGCTGAGAAAGGATTGCCTTCGGTCCCCACACATATCAATGAGTCTAGGGTACCCATGAGCCTGTCTCCAGTTTACCACTTGTCTTTACTTGGATCACGTCTGGTATGTACCAAACACTGCTTACCAGGAACATCCCACAAGAGCTGTCTTGCAGATGCTCTGACCCAGTCGTCTAACCATCACAATCTGGCCCTTGTTGAAGTGATACAAATCCTTATGTTCATCCATTTTTCCTGCTAACTACAATCAATGTTAGCAGTAAATCAAAGTTTTATGGTGTTTTTGTTGTTGTTGATTGGTATGTGTGTATATATATATATATATCTGCGGTGGGTTGGCACCCTGCCCAGGATTGTTTCCTGCCTTGTGCCCTGTGTTGGCTGGGATTGGCTCCAGCAGACCCCCGTGACCCTGTGTTCGGATTCAGCGGGTTGGAAACTGGATGGATGGATGGATATATATATATATATATATATATATATATATATATATATATATATATATATATATATATATATATACTAGCAAAATACCCGCGCTTCGCAGCGGAGAAGTAGTGTGTTAAAGAGGTTATGAAAAAAAAAGGAAACAAATGTAATAGTGTTGTCATTGTTATAACTGTTGCTGTCTTTTATATATATATATATATATATATATATATATATATATATATATATATTATATATATAATATACACACACACATAAACATTTATATACATATACATATATATACATATCTACATATACACATCTACATATATATACACACATACATAAACACACACATAAGACTTACTGACTGAAACAGGCTTTCATTGACAATCATGTTACGTTATTTTTAAAATGTTTCCTTTTTTTTTCATAACCTCTTTAACACACTACTTCTCCGCTGCGAAGCGCGGGTATATTGCTAGTATATATATATATATATATATATACATATACACACATACATGCAGTTTTAATAACACAGAAATCAATATAAACATTAACATCATTATCATATGAGAATATGAAGTAATATATAAGAAGCACATTTAATATAAATATAAATTATTAAACAGTAAAATCTTCTTCTGTAATTTGCTACCGTGGCAATTTGTGTGTCTGTCCAGGATTTTAAATGACCTGTAGCTCGCAAAGCGTTTCACCTATACACTTGAAATGTGGTACACAAATAGTACGTCACGTCTACTATCAGGTTTATGGGTGATATATACATATACACATCCACATATCAACATATATATATACACATATATACACACACACACGCTTTATGGGTGATGATTGTTTTACTCTTTTTATGTTTATTTTATTTTATTGTAGAATCAACTGGTATCTGCGCACAGCAGGGCAGCCGTGGGCGGATGCGTATGGTGTATTGACTCCATGTTATCGTGCATTGCGCTGTCACTGGTATTTTGATAAAAGAATTTGAACAACATATAAGAAGCGTATAAATTATTAAACAGTAAAACATTAACATTTAAGAAGTAAAGTTACATTAAGTACTACTGCAGTGCCTTCGGGTATACCTCATTTTTTGTTTGCCCATTACATGCTTAAATGTATACATTTTTTGGTGCACCTACCGGAGAACACGCGACATATAACCGAGCGTGGGAGAAGCATGGATTTTAAACATGCGTTGAGTTCATCTGCTGGTCTCCCTCGTGGAATAACTGGTAATGTTTGACTAAAATGTACAGCGAGTAAAACGACATTACCTCCTATTTTTTTTTTTACGATCTCTGAGATCTTGCTTTTTTCGGTTCAAGGCTTCATAAGCTCTTTTATGTTGTATGGTGTAGTTATCCCAAACCATCATCTTTGAATGTTGCAAGACTTTCGCCTTGTATGTAGATCGGGGTAATTACATTCATTGCATTCCTAGTCTGAATCAGAATCTGATTGTATGGGTGGTTACCTGGCACTGTAGGGTTGCCACCCGTCCTTTAAAATACGGAATCGTGCCGCATTTGAGAATGAAATTGCGCGTCCCGTTTTGAATCAATACTGGACGGAATTTATCCCGTATTTTTTTTATCATTTTTTTTTTAAAGCAGCGTCTCATGCAAATCATCCCACACGCATTTTATGAAAATGCCTCCTTTCCTACTTTTGATTGGGTAATACTTGATGTCATTGTTAGTTTGATTGGTGTTTTTAACTGTCCAGTGAGGAGGGCGTGTCTTTTAAGTACAGTCTGCAAAGTGTTGGCACTGAGATATGGCGTCAGCGCCATAGTTGAAGCCCCTAACGTTGCGGTCAGCAAGTCGGCTAACATCCGCCATGTGCCGTCTTTAAGTTGCGAGAAGCAGATCATAGAATGGTTGAAACTGTTGCCCCTAACGTTGCGCCACGGCGTGTGGTTCGTTTATACCTCGTGTCTTCTCATTAAACTTTTATCTCGCGAATATGTTATTGCAAGCCGCAGCGGGAGCGTTTCTATAAACTTAATTAAAACTTACGTTTTACACCGTGCTTTGTTTCCCTTATGAACATGCTTGTATGCTTAACTCGCTACGTTCTCAATTGTTTAATTAATTTTTTGCTCTTCGCTGTTTGCGGCTGTTCCTCCATTTCCCCCTACTTCGTTCTTTTATCTCGCGAATATGTTATTGCAATCCTTAACGGGAGCGTTTCAATAAACTGATTGAAAATAGTTTTGCATTTACCTTTTTAGTAAAAGGCGAGCTTTTAAGCCTGAGAAATCACCCCGTAAATGCACACGTTTAATTGCACATGTGTTAATATGTATGGTTACACAGTATTAAAAGACAGTGAACAACGTCAGTTACCTTTGTTCCCGCGTTTGATAAAAGGTGAGCTTTTAAGCCTGAGAAATCACCCCGTAAATGCACACGTTTAATTGCACATGTGTTAATATGTATGCTTACACAGTATTAAAAGACAGTCAAAAATTAACGTCATTTACCTTCGTTCCCGCGTGTGACTCGTGCTGTAAATCTCTTCCTTGTTTTTAGTTCACGTGATTACGTAGGAGGCGTGATGACGCGATACGTGACTCCGCCTCCTCCATTACAGTGTACGGACAAAAAATATGTTCCAGTTATGACCATTACGCTTTGAATTTCGAAATGAAACCTGCCTAACTTTTGTAAGTAAGCTGTAAGGAATGAGCCTGCCAAATTTCAGCCTTCCACCTACACGGGAAGTTGGAGAATTAGTGATGAGTCAGTCAGTGAGTGAGTGAGTCAGTCAGTCAGTGAGGACTTTGCCTTTTATTATTATAGATTGTGGTGCCCGGCGGACATCCATACCCGGCCGTGACGCCTAGGAGGAGTGGAGGAGGGCTTGTGCCTCCTCCAGGACACGAGGGGACGTCCTCCCTGGTGGCTTTGGGGACCACGGGTACGGAGCTTGGAAGCTCAACCCTGTAGGGGCCCGTGGTCACCGCCAGGGGGCGCCCCGATGCCTTGGGAACATTGGCCCTCAGTACTTCCGCCACACCGGGAAGTGCTGCCGGAACAGGAATCAAGTATACCTGGAGTGCTTGCGGGTGCCCATGTAGCACTTCCGCCACGCCAGATTAAACATGTGTGTTTTTGGACATCTGTTGTTTGTCTGTCTGTGTTCAAGGGCTGAAACTCCACCATACTGTATATATTGTCATGCACGCACGCATGGGGAGCAGTTTAAGGACCCGATATGCACCGCAATAGGGGACAATGGCATCATACTAACCTCTCTCTCTTTATTCCTTCAGAAACAGCGAGGCTCCAACGCCATAATACCGGCCAGATGATCCAAAGAGCCGCAGCACTTCCGGGTTCCTTTATTTTCTGTCATCCCCCTCTGATGACATCAGCTACCCATCTAGTACCATGATTTTCTCAGCATCCCATCATTTAATTTCCGGTGCGTCCCCATAAAATGTTCGTCTACCCTTCCTTCTATGTCTTTGAGTTATTTTGAACTACTGACTGTAAGAATTTTGTTACAGTATACAGGGCTAAAAACCCCAAACCTTTACAAGATTACAATACATATGTATACAGTATATATATATATATATATATATATATATATATATATATATATATATATATATATATATATATGTATATATATATATATATGCTACTTTTGATCCTGAACAGATGGAAAATAAGCAAAATGCCCCTTCTAAAGTGAAAAAAAGCTTTAACAATTCCCTGTCAGCTCCTTAGCTGCAGCCAAAAAAACAAAGTTTTCAGGACTAAAATGTGCATTTTATTAAACTCTAACACCACAGCACCACAGAGGATTATGTCAGTATGTCTCAGTCTCTTATTCCCACCTATAATGTTTGTTGGCATTGTGTTACTTTCACTATTTTGAGAAGTAAAAGTCAGCATGTTATTGTTTAATATATGGGTAAATATGGCAATAAACTTGAGCATAAAAAGTATGTTTTTTCTTGAGAATTTCTTTTTTGTTTTTTGTTTTTTTTTTTGCATTATACTGAATGTGGCAGATGGCCGGTGCCCTTGCCTGGCTGGGATGCCCCTGTAATGGAAGTACCTGGGGAGAGGGCATTTTCAGGGCAATACCTCCCCTGGAACACAAGAGGTCAAACCCCCTGGCTCACAGCAGGGCCATGGGTTTGGAGCTTAGAAGCTCAACCCTGCTGGATCCCATGACCACCGCCAGGGGGCACCTGGACAGTTTCAGAGCCCTGGGTGGCGGAAGTGCTGCCAGAAGAGGATCTTGGAGCACCTGGAGCACTTCCATTTCAGGAGCCAGAGTCAGGAGAATGTGGACAAAGCTTGATGGGAGAGGAGTGGAGGTGGCAGAGAAAGGACTGTGTTATGCTACTTGTGTACTGTACTATTCTACATAGTTGGTAGCAAAGGGAAAAGGCTTCTCCATGGGAATAAATGTGTGTGCTGGACTTGAACTTGTGTCTGCCTGTCTGTGTCGGGGTTAAGGGGGTTGTACATACCCTGGGTCCCACATGAATTACAAACACATCAAAGTGTCCACTTCACATATTGTGATCACTCAGTGACACACAGTTGTGACATTACCCTTCCAGAGCTCCTCACTCTGTAGTGTGATGCTGAACATGATGCCTCCTGGGTTCAGATCCACCCTCTGTTGGTTGTGAACTCATGAATCTTCTTGGAGCACCAGATCTCATTATGCTCAAGTCCATCACATAAGCCAGATAGAGTTTGTGCTGCCACAGTCAGAGAGTTATCATTTTATTTTAGTTTAATTCTTAAAAACAGTTTGGGGTTCATTGCCACACTTGTATGTCACTCATCTACATTTCTTGTCTTAACTTTCAGATTCATCTTCCTCACATTCTTCTTCTGCTTTTTTTTTTTTACTGTACCACCCCCCTAGATTTGTTTGAACTTTTTTCATTTACTATCTAGTTTGTGAACTTCTTTGCAGTTGTTTCTTCTATTGCTCTTCCTTTGCTCTTCCAGATGCATCTCCAGTTGTTTCAAGTTTTCCTATACTAATGTCACTATGATTTTAAGCCTCCACACCCTCCCCACACTGGCTTACATCTATTAAACCAGTCCCCACAATTCACTGACTACTTAACATTTCACCTATTATTTAACTAGGAATACACTGTGGGTTCTTTAACTGAAGTTTATTACAGTTAAAATACAATAGTATAATACCTCACTATGCCACTCTTTGAAAGCACTGGCAGTAAATGCCCACTCTTAGTGCACTTCTTCATTTACTTATGATGTGGTGCTGTACTGCCATCTAAAGGATTTGTATGGTAATTTACAGTATAACCACACTGGTGTTGATGTATTTAAGCCCACCACTCATTACCATTGTGGCCCCATCATTTTGTCTTCCATACTGGTGTTGCCACCTAGGTTTTGTTATTTTTTCAGTCACACCCTATAGTCACATCAAATAAAAGACTATTTCTGCTGCTGCTAATGTACTTCCCAAAATAAAACAAATAATAGTGTTCTTCAAATATAGACAGGAGTTTGTTACATGAAATTGAAAGTAACAAAAGAACCAGATACATTTCTCCATAGGCATACTAAGTCTTTTCCTGAAAAAGTACAACTGGGCAAAATAGAATAGGCAAGGATCCAAGGGACTGAGCAAAAGGTTCATTAACCAGAAAACCAAAAATACTATAATGGCAAAAACCATTGGCCAAAATATCATCCACTTAGAGGTGAAAACCACAAGTATCAATGCAAAAAGCAGAAATAAAAGCAAGAATGTGTTTGTAAGAGACACATGATAGTTTCCATTTCTTGTAACAACCGGCAAACACCGCAGCAACAATTAACAAAATAGCTGTGTGTTATGGTGTATAAAATCTGTACATTTTAGTTTAATTTTCCATTATATTTTGGTCAAGATAAAACAACAGATGAACAACATTAAAGACAAATCAAAGCAGGTTTTCTTACACCTCACTTTTAAAACAGCTGTTTCCAACATTGAAAGGAAGACATTCTGATGGCTCAATTATTTTATAACCTGGGAAAGGAAGCCTGAGCTGATTCCTCAGGCTATTGATTACTTTATGAATCAATGTGTGCATTGTCACTCTTATTTGCTCAACTGCTACCTTTGGTCTTCCTCATTCTGTGCTACTAAAAGGAGCGTCAGCTAAAAATATTATATGACCCGCTAGATGGTAGAAGGAATAAACAGTGGAGATCTAAGAGTAAACCAAAAAATAAAGAATAAGGACAATTACTAAGGAACACAGATCACTTGTGGCAAAGCAAAATCAATGTCAAAAAAGATGCATTATTTTTCAGATAAAGACACATTTTTCCTTGATTTATTCTCTGCTCCACAGTACTGTATTTGCATACATTTCAGTCAGTTCTTTGATGTTTTGTTTTTAGAATTCATCCAATGCACAGATAAGTAACAGCTGAATGCCACCATCTTTAATTGGCAGAAATTGATAACACATTGCCCGACACGATCTCTGTATTATATGACTGGCAATAGGCCTAGTAATAATAAACAACATTCCACAGGCTGTGGACATTAGAAAACCACATGAAATGTCAATGCAGTGATGTCATCAGCAAAATAACAAAATAAAAGCTCAAAAGATGCTCTTAAATGTCCAAAAATAAAATAAACAGTTCCTAGAAGTACTTAAACAAGGATTTGTCACATCAATTCTGTTGTGATCAGTGACTTTGACTCGTTGCATGGTCACATCAAAATGTTACAGGACATCATTATCACAAAGAATAAGGTTAGCTTCCTGAAATTCAAAGTTGACTAAAAGTCATGTCATATAAATTTTCCAGTGATTTTCAATCATAGACTTCATTTACATAGTCTTAGTGAGTCGGAAGCAGTCACCACATGTTCCTGTAACGGCTAGTCTCGTAGTCTGGCACACCCAGGGACTTACACCAGCTAGTTCACAACTTACACCATTAATATCAAACAGGTTTGATCTTGTCTTTAGTTGTAGGGATGTGTTCTCTGTGCAAGAGAGCTGACAACCAATGAGCACTCTCCGGAAAGTACAATGCATAGAATGCAGTAATGAGGAAAAAGGAACAAGAGTTTTGTTGACCTTACAACCAGAAGAAAGGTTTGTGTGTCTGATGTCTCATGTTTTATGTACCACAACAAAATGGAAAAAACAAAAAAGAGCAGAGATTGTGGCTGAGCTCACCATACATGTTAACCTTCAAACAGTATTGGCTCAGTCAGGCAGTGCCTTATTGGCTGCCAGAAAAAGGGACAGGCGCATACTGTGCAGGAAAGTCATCACACAGCTTCATAATTTGACTGGGCCAGTGATTTTTAGTTCTGCAAACTGACATGCACTGGTGACAAGATCAGCAACTGCATTTGCCAAGTCTTTATATCCCCTCCAAATCGAAGTCGCAAAATGTTGCATAGTCTTAAGCAAAGCACTCTGGAATCCTTTGCTCCAAGTTCCATGTTTTGCAGCATTCATTGCAATTCTACTCAACTTAACAAAATGTCAGACTAAAAGCAAAAGTCCTGTTACCTGAAAAGTTACCACGTCTCCTGTACAGAGGAGTAGTTCAACTTATAGCACAGCTTCTTTGACCATATGCTGTAGCTGGCTCACAATCACAATTCTAATAAATTTCATATAATGTTAAAGAGTCTAAGAGGGCAGTAGACTAAATAGTGTTTTGGAGTAATGTCAATGTCAATTTATTTATATAGCACATTTAAAACAACATAGAAATTCTGTGGCCAAAGTGCTTTACAATAAAAGAAGAAAAAACATACAGTTAACATAAATAGAAATAAAATAAATGAACATAAATAAAATAAATAATACATAGAAGTAAGATTACATAATAACAATGAGGAAATCATCAGTATTACTGAAGGTTGCGGAAAGTAAGTGAATAGAAATGAGTCTTTAATCTTGTTTTGCACAGTTCAATTGTAGACGACTCCTTTATGTGATGAGGTAAAGTGTTCCACAGACGTGGAGCAGCAGCTGTAAAAGCCCTGGCTGTCCCCCTTAGCTTTACACTTGGTACAAGGGACAACAAGAGACAACTGACCAAAGATCTAAGCACTCTAGGTGGCTTGTGTAAAGCACACAATTCAGATAAATAGGCAGGAGTAAATCCATGTAAAGATTTAAAAACTAGCAACAAGATTTAAAAACCAATTCAAAAATTGACAGGCAGCCAGTGTAAAGAAGCTAATATTGGAGAAACAGAATCAGACTTTCTTGCCCCAACCAGAAAGCGAGCGGCAGTATTCTGGAACAACTGCAACCTGTGTATCAGGGATTTGCTAATCTCAGAATACAGTGAGTTGCAGTAATCAAGGTGAGAAAAGATGAAAGCATGAGTAGCTTTCTCAAGATCCCTAAAAGATAAAAAATGCTTGATCTTACCTAAAAGACGAACCTGGTAAAAGCAACTCTTGACTACAGAATTAATCTGTTTCTTAAAATAGAGGTTACTGTCAAAGATAACACCAAGATTGCGGACTTGAGGTTTGCAGAAGACAGAGAAAGAGCCGAGAAGTCCAAGACCAATTTGGGCTTTAGCTGATGGACCCACCATAAGCACCTCCGTTTTATTTTGATTCAAAATTGATACTGGATAAACAGAAAAATCCCTTTAATTACCATGCTCAAACAACTGTAAAAATTCTTAAGCAAGTTATCTGATATTATTAATGACAAAAAGGTGTAACTTACCTTATTGCACACAATACCCACACTGTCCCAGATGTAGTGACCAGACAGCACCACTACCAGATACATGAGACCAAGTTGGATAATTTAAGGGTAAATTTTGGAAAATGTTGCCCTTGAACATCATCAAGGAGACAAAGAGTTCTTGGTTTTGTCCGATTGTGTTCTCAAACCTAATGACTAATAGCGCTCCTCCAAAGGCTTCTGAAAGCCCCACAAGCTTTCCAAGTTTAATGCCTATTTTATATTAAGAGTAGAGAAACTTATCAAAAATCTGAGAAATGCCCATTCTGTTTCTAACATTAACATGACTAAGGGTTATTGGCAAATTGTTTGGTATGTCAGGTGCAATAAAAAATACAAATGTTAAAAAAGAATATGATTTTATAATGGCCAAGAACCGAAATCAAGAGGCAAGTGTTGTTTTTCCTTGGCTTACTGGGGTATTATTGGTGAGCTGTACACTTTATTACTAGACGGTAGTTCCTATCTTGTAGACTTCACATCACTCACAAAACATTATACTGTGCCTTCTCTCCTCTGTGATCTACTTCTGCTACTGGGGGTGTGTGCTGTGGAGCGGGTCCTTTTATATACATTGATGTTTTCATCATTGTGCTTAATTTGCTCTAAATTTCATACTTATTCAAGAAAAAAAACTGATACTAAAGACAAAAGAAATTACTAAAGCCACCACTCCCAAGGCCTACTGTACATAACATTTATTTCTTACTTCATGTTCAGTTCAGAAAGTATATTGATTATACAGAATTCTATCTGCTACCTTGCTGGTACCTTTGTCCAAAATATAACTAAGCAGTATTGTTATACTATAGCTCATATCCTTACACATTGTTTGATGCTAACAACAGGTTATTCAGACTCTAATCACCATCTGTTTCAATTTTCCTTTGCATCATACTTTTGAAAATATGACTAAATACAATTTTCACAACCCTCCTGCTCTGTCTCAACAACTCACTTTGTTCAGATATCACATTCTCTTCAGAACTGCATTATATTTTCAAACACTTCATGCCACATTATCACTAACTAATTACTTACCTGAAGAAATAGAAAATCCATTTAGAAAGCAGCAAAAGTGAATCTGGTTCATCTTAGGAATCAAGGCACTGTGCAAAAGTCCTAGACCAACAAGAATTTTTTTTATTGCTGGTTGTTAAAGCTAATTATGTAGGCTGTGGGAGATTATCTTGTGAAAAAACAAGTCTTCAAGCAAGATTAAGGTTTGGGGACCATCCCCATATATTGTCTTAAAGACAATGTGAAAATAAACGGATCAAAAGTCTTTCTCGAGTACAGTTGAACAATTTTACTCAAGAGACATGGCAATTTTATACAGAAAGGATTATGGGAACAGGAAATGGTTGACATGAAATGACGTTGGAGGCGGCAGTGAAGTGATCTGAGAGGGCCGGAAGTGACGTCATCGATGATCGCCGGCATCGACATCGTCACAGCCATTTTGATACCCGGAAGTGGAGGCAATTATTTTCCTTCTGGTTTTCTGTTGAAAGAAGAGATTCAGGTAAGTACCACGTGATGACCCTTTATCTCGCGATAGTTCGCTCACCTTTAGGCTCTTTGACTGCCTCCTAATCGCACGTGTGTGACAAAGCATTAAGTGTTATTTGCTCATGAAAACACTATCTACCATTGGAAACAGAAATGTATAGTCCAGGTTGGCACCCCAAAATTCGTCTGTTGTAGGACTACTATCTTTTCCTCAGACGACCACAGTATACATAGATGGCAATGTTGTCTCTTACCTCATGCCTAAAACTCCTAGGCGTTGGCACCTGAAGCCCTGTGTTGAAACATGTAACTTCAGGAAAAAGAATGGACCTGTGACACAATAAAAGTAATAAGACATAGAAAAAAACTCTTTGTGATAGCATAACATTGCAGGGTGGGTTTCCAAACCATCCCTTCAGGCACCACTGCAATTCCATTTATAAAGCATTCACCTGAATAGCTCACCAGGTGTAGCAGTGATGCAATTCAACAACTATATTGATATTTTGGATGGTAAGTGCAAATACTGTAGTATTTGGGTCAAAGGCTTCTCTGCATCTGAGGATAGTAAGACCTCTGAAGAGTCTCATCCTCTCAGTGGGAGTATTAAATTAAACAAACACTGAAGACTAGAGACTGTGTCTGCCTTTAATAAGTCTGCTTATTTTACTGAAAAGTAACATTTTAACTTCTGTTCATTTAAAATGTAATTGCCTGATATGTGTATTTATTATCTAAAGTTATGCTGCTTAAAGTACACATCAGGAAAACCTTTTGAGTGACACTAAATTGTTGACTCTAAACTGCACTGGTATAAGAGAATGAATGTGTTGTGTCACGCATGCGTGTCTGAGGATCACCCTCCAAGCTCTTCTCAGGTATGTGATACCACCCCAGGCCAAGAGGGGGTGCTGATGCTAACTGTCTTGTCATTTTTTTTCTGTTACACTGCTGACAAAATGCCCAGTGAGAGCAACTGACTTCAACCATTCTGGTCCCTGAGCTTTAAAAATGGTAACTACATGAATGGAGGTATCACTTGAGCAAGCAACAACCTGAGCTAAGGAGCTCCGCAAGTATTGAACAGACGAAATAATAACTAATAATTTAAAATGTGGGGACACGGCAGCACAGTGCAAGTGCTGCTGCCTTACAGTAAGAGGGTTACGTTCTGTGTGTCCCCTGCCTGGCGTTTGTATGTTTTCCTGGTGGATTCCCTCCGCATGTTTCAGTTTCCTTCCAAAGGCCTGCAGGTTACGGGATTTGGTGAGGTTTGGTGTCTTAAAGAGACAGTCAGGCTCAAAGTGAACCGCTGTGTGATGAATCGCATGGCATGAGCAAGACAGACAGCAACATCACAAAGTGCCTCAGAAACGTTTAAAGAGTAAGCCAACAAAAATCTGCCATTCAAATTTGAAAGAAAATTAACTCACAAGGCAAAAATGCAGGGCTTTATTATCTAATGTTGATTTTATTTATTTTATTCTTTATACATTAGTACATGTTATTATTTTTAACAATGCTTGATCTTCTGATTGCTTAAATCACACTATTATTTTTATTACTATATTCATTTTTACAATCTATGGAAAGCACTTTAATCTGCATGTTTGTATTAATGGTGCCATATAAATAACAGTATTATTCTTTTTAACACTATTATTATTAAAAGAACTTTAAAATCAAATATACTAGTAGGAAAAGCATGTTAGGGCTGTTCTGCAGTTCTGCATAACTCAACTTTGTGAGATCAATGACAACAGGCAATTTTGGAAATGTTATTTCTTGTAAACTTTCAACAGGATTTTAAGACAAAATCATTTGGCTGTGGGTATTTCTGCTTCAATTACAGTTATTTTCAAACAAAGTCACACTTCTCTTAGTATCACGCTCTATTTGCTCCTGTAATGTTTCAAGATTTATATCTTCTACTGCGTTGTTATCATTTTTGGCAATGTAACCAAGGAAATTTATAGGATTGTTACTGTCATTTACACAGCAAGCAGCAGTCCAGAGGTGACTAGGCACATTAACCCGATTGTTTATCTTGCTCTTTCCTCGAATCACTCCAACAATAACATATGTTCTATAACATCCATTCACAAATTGTTGCATTATTTCAGTTTCATAATGATTCCACTGTCCCTGGTTTAGTATGGTACGTTGAGGCACAATGTTAGTCAAGGTGAAAGTTGCTGTCCTGCTGTCATCATTATTGTGGTGCATACATGGACTTAGGTGACCCCGATCATATCTAGTGGCATCTACTGCTGTATAATCTTTTGATACTGCCTGACGATCTTTAGCTTCTTCGGTAGTGTTGCTTGACTCTATTACCATATTCTTTTCTCTTTTCAGATCTATGAGCTAAAATATCATGAAAAATTTAAAAAATTTAGAATGCATTGTAAATACAAATAAATATTATCTAAACATCTTCACACAAGAGAAGAAGAATGAACAATAAATAAAGGTCTTTCATAGGTCAAAATGTTACAGCTGAGAGTAGACATCACATACAGACACAGTGAAGACTGACATGTAAAATGAAACCACAGAAAAGAAGAGCAACAATCTGCCACAAGAAGAAAGACAAGGGACCAAAGGAGATCACGTTTTAGGTGACAACCAACAAAGGATCAGTTTTCTATAGATGAGATTAGCATCTAATATATAGCATCATCCAGAAAGTGGTGATAATCTCCAGTCCTTGTTTGCTTTAGTATAGACCAAGAATTCCAAATAACTCAGGGATGTCTGGTCCATTAAACACATCCCAGCAAACAGGAATGCCAGGTGCTCAGTGATCTGAATACTTTGCTAATGCAAAAATTACCCCAAGTATGGCTTTTTGGAATAGGGTAAGGAGAGGAGTTGGTGTAAGAGTGGAAGTGAGAAAGATGAGCATTTCTGTTTCTGGATTGTGGCTGTCAAAGAGAGGAGGGCAGCTCGTCCTGCTTGATTTCTTCTATGAAGATATGCCTACAATCATTTGTTAGGGCATGTCAGTGGCTTACAGGAGCTGGATATAGAGGGGCCAAGCATTTTTTGTGATCAATTTTTTCATTGCAATTAGGAAGGAAAGAAAGAAATAAAAAAAGAAAACCTATGAAAACTAAAATAATTGAAAAATTAACAATCAAGGTAAGTTGTAAAACTAAGTGACAAAAATGGGATTAGTGAGCAAATACTTTGTGTAATATATTTGAAGAATAAGGTATGAGCAATGAGCAAATTTAATCTGAACAGATGATAACTGTTTTCTTACAAGTTTTTGGGTTTTCTTCAAGGCACTCTATTTTTCGTTCAACATTGCCAAAGGGGTGCACCTTATTTTAACTGCTCATCCCACTTTGCATACTGGTTCCTGTATGGGAACAAATGCTGACTGAGTGAAAAGACTGATTACAAATAAAAGAACTTTATTGCCCAAAGAAGGAAATTCATTTGGTCATATGTGCTTGACAGTCAACCATTACTTCTTTTTCATCTTATTCTCCCCATGTTATACTTGTTTTAGAAATATAATTCTCAGTGTTTTCTATTGTAAGTGAAGACATGGTCGGGCACTTGGTAGGCACTCCCTCATTGATGCAGTTTCCCAGTTTGAATTCTATGCCTTTGTTGTTGTCTGTGAAAGGTTTACATGTTCTCCCAGTAACTGCATTTGCTTTCTTCTAGGTTCTCCAGTTTGGCCTTCAAATCTTTAAAGGTGTGCAGGTCAGGTTACCTGTGTGTGATTGTGGGTATATGTTTACACAATCTATAGTGTTGCAGGGTCCTTGGTTCAAGTTTTGCTCTCAGATTGTGTTGTTGTTTGGAACTTTGTATGTTCTCCCCATAGGGTTTCCCAGTGGCACACTGGTTTTTCTACCACATCCTCAAAGAAGGTAAGGTTAGATTAACTGGTGATTCTGAATTTGCCCTGTGTAGGTGTATCTCCATAAATGGGTCCTGCTATGTTGTGGTACTGTGCCCAGAGCTACTTCCTTCTTTGATCTTAGGTCTATCTATCTATCAGGATAGATACGTTTGTAAATAGTGTAGCGTGTTTAACAGGAAGTGAGATGTCTGAATGGACTGAAGGCCATGAATAAAAATTGACCACTATTCATACTTACCAAGAAGGCAAAATGGCCAGTGCATTTGATAAATTTACCCCATTTCAAGGTTTGCTTATTTTAAGTTTTCTCTGTGGCAATCATTGGGACATTCCTATTTAGGTGATTTAGTAAATACTATCTGTTTCACATAGTGAGCTCATGAATTTCTTTACACAAAGCTGAAATGATTGCTTTCATTGTAGTGATTTTAAGGATATCAATTCAGATTATCCAAATGGCCAAACTTACCTGGGGTTCAATGTACCAGTCGTCACTTCAGGAACCGTTACTTCCATTTGTATGTATGTAGGCAGAATATATTGGGATACGGTTTCTCGTGTCATACATTGTTGCAAAATGAACTTTGTTTTTGTAGGTTTGACAAATCCGAGCACCACCCTGTGGTATAATGCCTTTGGGTTCTGTTCCTTTGTAAAAAAAAACTGTTGCATGTAAATTGATGACGCATAACCTCACAGTTAGCCTGGGTAGTTAAACACATAAGGGTCTCCAGGATTAGCAACAGCATGTTCTCTCTTCTCTACAGGATCTGAAATCAAATAATAAATACAATAGCAGGCATCAAAGGCAAATCTATTCTGGAAAGGACATTTTATTCGTTTTAGAATGCTAATTTGGACATAGTCTGCAAACATTTTAATGATTCAATAGGAAGACCAGTATTCTGAAAGACTGACTTTACTGATCATATTTCCATTGCAGGATATCAATAGTATAAATGTACACCAGAAACTAAACATCTCCCTTCTTCCTCCACTGTCACAGTTACCTGGAAGAACTCACATTAAGTCTGTCTCCAGCAACCTGGGAACTCTATGCCAGAAAATACCACCCTGAAGAAAATGTTCAATGTCATCAGCTACAATAGCATAAAATAATGCTACTTCTTCCACTGCTACTGCTTTATGTCTAGCATACCTTTACTTGAAACACCAAGTAGGCAGTTCAAATTCCGGTAACATCATTTGGCAATTCTTTGTCTTTTCTTTAATTGATTCCACCACTATTGCTAACCATGGCTGAGCATCTTCCATTCTCATTTTTGTCACATCAACTGTAAAGACCCAGGTACCCACCAGAGAGTGAGGTATAAGGTGACTAGAAAACATAATCTATGTGCTGTGCAATATCGTAGGAAGCCAAGAAGAAGAAGAAGGAGGGTGGCTGACTCACCTAAAT
Organism: Erpetoichthys calabaricus; assembly: GCF_900747795.2. Classification (NCBI taxonomy): domain Eukaryota; kingdom Metazoa; phylum Chordata; class Cladistia; order Polypteriformes; family Polypteridae; genus Erpetoichthys; species Erpetoichthys calabaricus. Next base: position 335,403,254 of record NC_041394.2, read on the forward strand.
AAACAAGACTTTTGACTTTACTTAATGGGAGCGACCATGGACCCCCAGACATTTATTTTCCCTGGGAATGCTGGTTTTGTTTCATCTTCTCAACTGCCAACTAACAAAAATCTACATCTCAATGTTTTACAGAAAGGAGCAGAACTTTATTGGAAGAGGAATATCTTTTCTTGTAAAAAGTAGACCTTTACACAGCTTTCTATGCTGAAATAGTCTGCTTTGTTAAAACAAATCCTGTTACTTGGCTGCTGAAAATGTACCATGTATTTTAATACTTTATTACTTAATTAGTTTAAGTAGAAAGTGTAATAAGTTCTGTGGCATTGTAAGTTTAGACTTTTAGTAATGCTGCTGTGGGGTAGCCTTCTGATGCTCTTTATTACAAGTATTAAACTGGCCTAATTTATGTAGCACACATTACATCTTTATTTCGTAGCAGATATACAAGATTATTTTACATTTGTCTTTTCTATTGAACCCTGTAACAGTTTCAAGATGTCAGTAACATGTACAGTGTATAAAATTTTGAAACATATCTATTAGGACAACAAGATCAGAGCTGGGAGTCTGAATAAAACAGTATTTTATTATTCTGAATCCTGGTGACTTCAATCTGGGAATGCTACATTGAAAAAACTTCTAAAGGAATGTTCTTTTTGAGGACACAAGGAGCTGGCCCTTCTGTATTCAAATGTTAAACGCCTTTAAATGTAAATTTAAGACACAATCTGAGCACCTCTTACTTCCACCTACAAGCCCGCTACTGACAACAGCAGCTCTCTATTTATTTATTTTTTTTTTGCTGAACTTCTGCAAAAGTTTTCATTTCCCTTTGGGGACACATAAAGTATGTCTATTTACAGTAGCATGGACAAATCTGGGCAAATCGGTCAAAATGTCTGTTACTGCTAATAGCTAATGGGCGGCACGGTGGCGCAGTGGGTAGAGCTGCTGCCTCGCAGTTAGGAGACCCGGGTTCGCTTTCTGGGTCCTCCCTGTGTGGAGTTTGCATGTTCTCCCCGTGTCTGCGTGGGTTTCCTCCGGGTGCTCCGGTTTCCTCCCACAGTCCAAAGACATGCAGGTTAGGTGGACTGGTGATTCTAAATTGGCCCTAGTGTGTGCTTGGTGTGTGTGTGTGTGTGTGTGTGCGCCCTGCAGTGGGCTGGCACCCTGCCCGGGGTTTATTGCACCTTGTGTTGGCTGGGATTGGCTCTAGCAGACCCCCGTGACCCTGTAGTTAGGATATAGCGGGTTGGATAATGGATGGATGGATGTTAATAGCCAAGCAAGTAGAATATTACCTGATTTTCAAAAGATTTAAAGTTAAAGATGAAACATTCTGTTCAGCATTTTATGTAAGATTAGCATATTATTTTTGTTTTGTACAATTGTAGAGTGAAAAAAGGAATGGAGCATCAAGCAAATGTTTTGACATCCCAAGAGCTTTGAGGTTTCAGATGACTTTTCTCACGGTTGCAGACCTTAATTAGCTCAGTAGGGCTATTGCTTGTTCACAATGTTCATTAGGAAAGGCCAAGTGATGAGATTTCAAATCTGTGTAAAACACCTGGACTACTCAAATCTTGTCACAACAATCATCAGCCATGGGCTCCTCTAAAGAGCTGCCTAGCACTCTGAAAATTTAAATAACTGTTGCCCACAAAGCAGGAGAAGGCTACAAGAAGATACAATACAATACAATACAGTTTATTTTTGTATAGCCCAAAATCACACAAGATAACAAAGTGTTTTTAGTTAACCGTTTACTCAGCTTGTAATGCAATTAAGAGATGGCAGTAAACAGGAATGGTGGAGGTCAAGTTGAGGTCTATAATACCAAGAAACCTTCAGAGCTAATACGATTGCTAGAAAAGCAAATCAAATCCCCAGTTTGAAGATTTATCAGACACGGGAGTGGTGGTGCAACACCTGTGCAGATATGACCTTCATGGAAGAGAAATTAACAAAAAAAATTCCTTTGGTGTATCCTCATCACAAAATTCAACATTAAAAGTTTGAAACTGGACATTTAAACAAGCCTGATGCATTTTGGAATCAAGTCGTATGGATTGATGAAGTCAAGGTACAATCTTTTGTCCACAAGGTGCAACAGACATATTTGGAGAAAAAGGGCATGGAATTACATGAAAAGAACACCTCTCTGATGTTAAGCAACGTGGTGGACCAATCATGATTTGCTGCAGTCTTTGACATGGGGAACACTTTACTGGTAGACGGAAGAATGTCTTCAATTAAATACTGGCACACAAACAACAACAAACATCATACCATCTGTAAAAAAGCTGAAGATGAAAAGAGGATGGCTTGTACAGCAGGATAATTATTCAAACAACACCTCATAATCCACAATAGACTACTTCAGGAGGTCCAAGCTGATAGTTTTGGTATGTGCCTTACAGTCTCCTGACCTAAACATCATCAAAGATTATCCTCTGATGAAGACCCCTGGCAGGGGTTGAAAGCTCAGGAATAAAAAGTACTTTATGATACATGATTCATTTTTTCTCCCTTTGTAGATCTCCAGCTGCAAATATATATATATATATATATCCATCCATCCATTTTCCAACCCGCTGAATCCGAACACAGGGTCACGGGGGTCTGCTGGAGCCAATCCCAGCCAACACAGGGCACAAGGCAGGGAACCAATCCCGGGCAGGGTGCCAACCCACCGCAGGACACACACAAACACACCCACACACCAAGCACACACTAGGGCCAATTTAGAATCGCCAATCCACCTAACCTGCATGTCTTTGGACTGTGGGAGGAAACCGGAGCGCCCGGAGGAAACCCACGCAGACACGGGGAGAACATGCAAACTCCACGCAGGGAGGACCCAGGAATCGAACCCAGGTCCCCAGGTCTCCCAACTGCGAGGCAGCAGCGCTACCCACTGCACCACCGTGCCGCCCTATATATATATATATATATATACTGTAATTCTATAATAATAGAATGCAAAAAAAAACACTGAGGGCTTGTTACTCACCAGTTACCGTGAAAAAGAAATTTCCAGTGCTCTTCAGAGGAGTGCGTGGTTCAAGTCTGTGATGCAGAGCAAAGCACAGAGCTTGTATTAATAAAGTAGAGTTTATGGGTATTTATTGGAAACTTTTCTTATGCAATATTGGTTAGAACAGAATTTAGAAATGATATCTAAAGATCACAGCTTGACAGATGGTCCAGAAGACTTACATATAATAGATGATGACATCTAATAAAAGGAAGTGCTCTGGGTCACGGGGTCAGATAACTATACTGTATAAACAAATCCCACTATCTAGAGAACCATCTCTACCTCAAACCACTTGCCTTTGTCCACCATATTAGCAGTATTTTCACATTTCAAAAATGTGGATTTTTCTGTTTCTCTTAGGGTCTTTACATAGTATACATACAATAATAAATAAATCTTAATCTTAATAAAAACTATTCAGAATTTCTGCATTTCCATATATTCTTTATATAAAATAGATATCAAAAGTCTCAAGACCCTTATTGAAATGTCAGCTTATGTAATGTAATTGATGAAGTTGAGAGAATCACATTTAGAATGTCAAAATGTTTTACATTCAAAAACGGGTAACTGACAATGTTTAATTAAAAATCAAATGAATAACGTACAGAAACAATGGAGAAAAATGAAAACATTTGGGGGTTTGGTTGAGTAAGTGTGCATACCCACACTTTAAAAGCTCATTTTGATTGTGTTCAGATTTAAGCAGTGTAAAAAATAAGCCAAAAAAGACAGATAAAGTGTTGGGTTCCCTGGGGAAGCCCCATTTAATTTCATGGATGTCCAATGAACAAAGAAAGAAAAATATCACCCAATAGGTGCAGAATGCCGGTAACAAGAGTTTAAGAAGGCTTGTTTCATCTGGAAGCTCCAGACTCCCTGCAAGCTGATTTGATGCTGAACATTAACTTTTGGTGGGACATTGGTTTGTATACTGGAGGTACTGGAAGAAGGAGAGTTTAGTGCATTGGGGTGGAAGTGACTGTTGGATTCTCCTCCATCATAAACAAAAAAGCAGATATGTGGTTAGTGCTTGCTTAACACCCTTACTCTTCCTCCATTCATCACTAATCTAGTCCTCATGAGACAGGTAATTTGCATTCACCTTACTTCAGTTAAAATGATTCTAAGTGTCCCTCAATAAAACCAATTGCAAAGAGAGAAAAATGTAAAAGAGTTTTAGGTGTAGCTGGGAGTCAACAACAACAATAACATTTATTTATATAGCACATTTTCATACAAATGATGTAGCTCAAAGTGCCTTACAAGATGAAGAAAGGAAAAAGAAAAAATATAAAAATAAATTTAGGCAATACTGATTAACAAAGAATAAAGTAAGGTCTGATGGCCAGGGAGGACAGAAAAAAACAACAAAAAAAAACTCCAGACTGCTGGAGAAAAAAAAAACAAAATCTGCAGGAGTTCCGAGGCCACGAGGCCACCCAACGCCCACTGTGCATTCTACCTAACATAAATGACTTCCATCAGTCGGGTTTTCAGGCTTCACATGGAAGAGTTAGATGATCATGGTCATGTGGACCTCTGGCCTTCAGTTCATTAGTGTATGGACAGCACAGTGCTTTGATTGGGTGGTGGTGGTGCAGATCGCCACCACAGAAAACTGGAAAAAGAACATCAGAGAAAGTAGGGGTTAGTATGGATTTCAGAGACTATGAAAAAAAAAAAAGATAATTTAATGCAAATAAAGAATATCAGGGTTACACTAAAATGAAGCCATGAGAAATCCATGTTAAAATAATGAGGTTTTAGCAGTTTTTTAAAGTGCTCTACTGTATTTCCCTGATGAATTTCTATCAGTAAGCTATTCCAGATTTGAGGTGCATAATAGCAGAAGGCCGCCTCACCACTTCTTTTAAGTTTTGCTCTCAGAATAATAAGCAGACACTCATTTGAAGATCTATAGTTACGATTTGGAGTGTAAGGTGAAAGGCATTCTGAAATTTAAAATGGAGCAGATTATTTAAGGCTTTGTAAACCAAAAGCAGTATTTTAAAGTCAATTCTAAATGACATGGTTAACCAATGTAGTGACATCAAAACTGGAGAGATTTGCTCGGATTTTCTTTTCCTAGTCAAGATTCTCGCGGCTGCATTCTGCACTCGTTGCAATCGATTGATGCCTTTTTTGGGTGGTCCTGAGAGGAGTGCGTTACAGTAATCTGGCCAACTGAAAACAAAAGCGTGAACTAATTTTTCAGCATCTTGCAATGTTATAAGGGGTCTAATTTTTGGTATATATCTTAAGTGAAAAAATGGTGTCCTGGGTAATCTGATTAATATAAGATTTAAAACTTACGTCAGAGTCAATAATTACCCATAAATTCTTTACTTCTGTGTTGACTTTTTAACACAATTGATCAAGTTTATTTCTCATACCCTCATTATATCTATTTTTGCCAATCACTAAGATTTCGGTTTTCACCTTATTTAGTTTGAGAAAATTACTACACTTCCATTCAGAAACACAAGTAAGGCATTGTGTCAGTGAATCAAGAGAGTCGGGGTCATCAGGCACTATTGATAAATACATTTGTATGTCATCAGCATAGCTGTAGTAGCTCAAGTTATGCCCCGAGATAATCTGACCTAACAGAAGCATGTAAATTGAAAAGAGCAGCGGACCCAGGATAGAGCCTTGTGAAACATCATACAGAATATTATGTGTCTTTGAAGTATAATTTCCACAACTAACAAAGAATTTTCTACCTGTTAAGTAAGAGTCAAACCAGTTTAAAACACTGCCAGAGATGCCCCCCATTGACTAAGGCAATTTCTAAGAATATTGTGATCAATGGCATCAAATGTGGCACTCAGATCTAAGAGGATGAGAACAGATAAACGGCCTCTGTCTGCATTTAATCGCAAGTCATTTACTACTTGTAAACTTCTTGTTCTAATGTTTATTCAAGTGATCATTTAGCTGCATTTTACTTAAGAAAGGAAGGTTAGAAATAGGTCTAAAACTTTGAAAAACAGAGGAGTCAAGATTATTTTTCTTGAGCAGGGGTTTAACAAGAGCACTCTTAAGACAGTCTGAGAAGATCCCCATATGTAATAGTGAAGAACACACTCAGAACACACTCAGTTAGCACATCAGATACTTCTTTGAAAAAACTGGTTGGTATTGGGTCAAGGACACAGGTGGAGGTTTTCAGTTGAGATATTATTCTACATAGATCAGGCAAATCTATATTGGTGAAAGAATTGCATTTGCTTAAAATGGAATACCGGGGTTTAATAGGATCAGTATTGGGGGGATGTACTATATTATTTCTAATATCATTAATTTTGTGATTAAAAAATATAGCAAAAGCCTCACAAGTTTCACTGGAAGTTCTTCGGAGGCATTCCATTGAGTGACCTGAGTTTAGCAAATGATCAATTGTAGAGAATAAATTTATATATATAAATAAATTTATTTATACGTTTAGTGAAATAACACTGCCTCTCAAGACGGACTATGTTGTTGTATTGTGTTATTTTAGGCTTCAATATCTCATAGTGGATAATCAATTTAGTTTTTCTCCATTTATGCTCAGCTCTCCGACATGTTTTCTTTAAATCAGACACTCTTTGGGTCTTCCATGGTGTTACAGTGCTGGAGGATTTTTTAACTGTCTTTTCAGGAGCGACTATGTCAGTGGCAGCTCTCACTTAAGTATTAAAATTTTCCACCTTACTATTTACATTATCCTCATTATTGCAGTAGCACGACAAACGGACTGGTTGCTTAAAATATTTGTAAACTTTGAAGCTGCAGATGAATCAAAGAAGCGTTTTTTAAGAATATGCATCTGATTCATTTTATCTATCAATATTTCTGTATTAAACAGTAAGAGAAAATGGTCTGATAAATCAATATCCACGATCTGCTTCATATCAACTTTTAGTCCTTTAGTAATCACTAAATCCAACGTATGCCCTGCTTTGTGTGTTGGCTGACTAAAGTGCTGGCTCAAATCAAAAGAGTCCAGGAGGTTCATGAATTCTTTTGCTTTCGGGTCACATTGATTATAAATATGAAAATTAAAGTTGCCAACTATTACAAACGTGTCATAGTTCGTACAGTAATTATAATTAACACTAAGTCTGAGAGTTCCTCAAAGAAAGACACATTGTATTTAGGAGGTCTGTACATGGACAGTACTTGAGACTGAAAAACAACATGAATAACTATGTCAAGATTCTTAAAAGACTTGAATGTGCCAAAGCCAACATCTTTACACTTTAACCGGCTGAAATAAATATTTGCTAAACTGTCGCCTTTTTTACCTTGGCGATCCACATGAGTAAGGCTGTAATTCAGAGGTGTAGATTCAATTAAAACAGCCACACCATCAGGACTAAGCCACATTTCACTTAATGCAATAAAATCGATTTTCCTATCAGTAATAAGATTGTTGATGGTGTCACATATGTGCGCATGGGAGGCAGCTAAATGGCTTGAATGAGGGCAATTCCGAATCTGACCGGGATGTGGCAGAGTGCACTGATTCTTTTTCTCGCTTTCCTTTATACCATTTACGGGAAATTCCACCTGGCCCTGTTGATGTCACTTCCGGGTCCGAACTTATAGATGAAGACCTTTCCAGTTCCAGCCCCCTTGATGTCATATCCGGGTTCGAGCCTATGGATGAAGACCCTTACGATCCCAGCCCTTCTGACGTCACTTCCTATCCTGATCTTTAAAAGCCTCCACCTTTTCCCTATTCCCTTAGTTCTGTTTTGGACTCCTGTTTGTGCACATCAGTGCTATCATTTATTTACAATTTGCAGCCAGGATACAGAATATATGGGTGGCTGCCCCAAACCTTGCTATGGCTCTTTGTGGAGTTTATTACAATGGAAAACGTATTGTTGGTTAACACTCTAACACTTAATAAAGCCTATATTTACTGTCTCAGAAGAGCAGAACTGAATTGTCGGAGTGTTACGGCTGTTCAAAATTGTAATTAAGTTATTTGTATTAGCGCCACTTTGTGTGGATTTTTTATTTAATCTATAGTCTGTTTTTTATAGTTTTAATAAAGTGCACATCTAAAGGTGAAATAGTAATTAAATTCTTCACATTTATGCTGCACTGTCTGGATTTTTTACATGAACTCAGGTTGATTATTAAAGTATTGATGCAGTGTACTTTTGAGGAAGAGTTTGTTACAAAGTTATTATGTCCTAGCAAAGCATTATGGAAAGAATTAGAATGAAAAGGACATAGTCAAGAAAGATGAATCAATGCCCCCATTGATTGCTGTGTGGCAATGCACTGGTCTCAATAAGGCCTGGAAACCATAAAGGTTTAAGATGGAGGCAGGTCATGTTCTTCTTTATCCATGTTGTAGTCCTTCTGACTGTAGAGGAAAAAGGACAAACAACATAGCCATGGTGCCACCTTGAAATCATATATAAAAATAGTGTATTTAAACAATAACAATCTGTGGCCATAATGAAACGCATATGATGCAGACCTTTGCCTATACTGGGCATGAGCGCATTGGTGGAAAACTCCTTGAAGGAACCAAATATAGTGAAAAATTTAAAACCCTGAGAAAATCAAATTCCTGTGTGCTATCAAAAATATCAGTATGTGTTGGACTCTAGTAGCACATTTGCAAGATAGAAATAGAAAAAAATTCTTTAAGGAGCCACACCAATTTCCCCATTGTCACATTAATGCACTGTTTACAGCTGAAAGTCTTAATAGTCTTTAGAACAAGAGGAGATCATCTTGTCATTAAATGAATATACAGGAAATATGGAAGTGATAATTACCAAAATATTAAATAAATAAATGCCTACCAGCAATTGTCTATATATTTACTTTACTGCATTTTGCTTTCATGTGTCCTGCAGTCCTATGAGCTCGGCTGCACTTTGTCCACTTTGTCATGCTACTGCTTATCCTTCTGCATCTAAATTGTGTTTTATACAATTTGAATGCTGGTTACTTTTGCAAAATGCAAATAATTTACCAGTTACTATAGTGTTGCGATAAATCCCATTGCCATTTAATAAAAAGGGCAGTTTTCAATAGTAAAACTAAGTGGTCCATCCATTTTCCAACCTGCTGAATCTGACCACAGGGGTCTGCTGGAGCCAATCCCAGCCAACACAGGGCGCAAGGCAGGAACCAATCCTGGACAGGGCACCAACCCACTGCAGGACACACACCCCAAGCACACACTAGGGACATGTTAGAATTTCCAATCCACCTAATCTGCATGTCTTTGGACTGTGGGAGGAAACTGGAGCACCCGGAGGAAACCCACGCAGACACGGGAAGAACATACAATAATATCACACAACATCCGGATTCTTTACCTTCTCACCTTTACTCAACTGATTTTTGAAATTTCCTTATGTCCTTTTTTAATGAAAAAATCCAGAAGATTCATCAGTCTCTTGGTATGGATTCCTCCAGTACTTCATTTGAACTTCACCCACCAGCTCACTTATTTTCCTCTTTTCAGCTTCCAACTTTCTCAAAAATCTCAGATCTTGTCTGTAAGTCTAAGCCATCCACCTGTCAACTGGACCCCCTCCCTACAGTTGTGGTCAAAGCCTGCCTCCCCTCTCTGGTCCCTCTTATTTCTACTATAATCCACTCTTCTCTCACTACTGGTTCTGTTCCTTCCTCTTTTAAAACTGCTGAAATAACCCCAATACTGAAAAAACCTGGTGTCGATCCAACTAATTTCAGTAAATTTCGTCCTATTTCTAATCTACCCTTCATTTCCAAAATTCTTGAAAAAATACTGGCTATTCAACTTCATTCTCATTTATCTCAAAATAATCTGTATGAACAGTTCCAGTCTGGTTTTTGTCCCCAACACAGTACAGAAATGGCACTTATAAAAATTACTAATGACCTCCTTATGGCAGCTGATTCTGGTTTAATTACTATTCTCATCCTAATTGATCTGAGTGCAGCCTTTGACACTATTTGTCTCCATAGATTATCTTCGATTGGCATTACCCACGCTCCACTAGATTGGTTCAGATCCGACCTCTCAGGCCGCACTCAGTTTGTTCAGCTTAAAATTTTCACATCCCAACCCACCAGTGTTACTTCAGGTGTGCCCCAGGGCTCTGTCCCGGGGCCCCTCCTTTTCATTATTTACCTCCTTCCCCTTGGTAATATCTTTTGTAAATATAACATTAGCTTCCACTTTTATGCTGATGACACCCAGCTCTATCTCACTAGCAAACCTACTGTAACCAAATAAGACTTAACAAGAGAACCACGTAATGATGGCAACTGTGAAAGAAAGAAAATTTCCATTACAAAAGGAAAACACAAATAATAAAAGTATTTTTAAAAAACAAAGCATAAAAAATAACTTTAAATTCTGCTAGAGTAAAAATCTTGTATAATTATATCTAAAGACAATAAAAAATGTAATAAAATATTTTAACACAGTTTACTATGTTGCTTTGTATAGTGTTTTTTGTTATTGTAGCATATTGTATTGAGACTCACCTTGTCTCATTAGTCAGGCTATTTTGCCACACTATATACTTATATGCGGATGAGATGACAATAAAACCTGACATTTCTTGAAAAGTGAAAGGCAAAGTAATTATAATAGCACCTAGAAAATAATCTGCAAAAATAAAATGTTTGTAATGAATGAACTACAGAAGCTGTGCACCGCCATCTTAAATAGGCATAGCAACTTTAAACAAAATGGCCATGTCAAGGTCACCACAAAATGGTAACATCCCAGCAAAATGTAGTGTTTTCACTATAATAATAATAAAACAATAAATGTTAATTTAAATAAAGATTCTAATGCCAAAATGCACATATGAAACACCTGTGTTATAACATTTATATGAGCTCCCCTTGCTTTATAATGTGCTTTTCTGTGGTATTAGAAACACAAAATATTGAACAGACATCTGTGCTGGCTCCAAAGTTTGGTGAGGCTCTTCTGCATTCGCAGAGTCCAAAATGTTTTCTTTCCTGCTTTCCTTGCAGTTACCCTGTTCTTTATTTTTTATGGGCATGCATCGTTCTTCAGTTTGCGTATTGTTGTTCACTCTACCAATAGTCCACCTCTATGACAGTCATTTTAAAAGCGTTTGGTCATAGCAAGTGTAAAAAGTTGTAGACCTCTATTATTGAGTTCCTCAAGCTGTCACACTACACAGATGAGGATTAAGGTAGCTCTCTGTGACTATCTACAAACTCACTGCAATTTTCTTAAGATTATGTAAATGAAGTCTGCATTTAAAAATGACGCAGGAAAGGTCTTGTAGTGTAATGCTGGTCTAAGATAGCTAAGTAGTCCAGTCTTTGACCCACTGCTTTTACAACTTCAGGTACAAGAGATTTTCTCTGGGAGCGGTTTCTGTAGTTCTGGGTTCTGCTCCCTCTCCTTCTGTTGCCGACTTTTGTCCAATTAATCAGACAATGATAAAGGAGAGGCTATCTAGTTAGGGTTTCCCAGCAAGCAAACTCAATCTTGTTCTGACACAAGGATTCCATAAACCTAAAGACTAGCAGGGGTCATTACCAGAACACTGATTTCATGTGGGACAAGTTCAATAAGAAATCAGAGTCGAAGGAGCCTGGCCAGAAAGTACCATCACATCTTTCATATCATACTGTGAAATTCCTGGGCATGCCCACTCAAAACAAGATGTTGAGTCATGTCAGTGGTGCCACAAAATGGCAGAGACCAGCAAAATAAAATCAATACATAACATTAAATAATATTAGCAAAGCTCAAATCAAAATATACAAGGTGTTAAAGATCACCATAACATTCTCTGAAGTAGAAAACCTTAGAAAATGTTATGTAAAAGTTTGCAAAAAATGGAAATGTATCACGCCAGATGAGGGTACTCTTCAATTTCTAGAACTGATGAGCTTTGACCAGGCTCATTTTTCTATTGTAATGAACTGTTTAATGTACATATTGTCACATTTGTGAGATTAGGAGACAACTAAAGGGCCTGAATAATAGTAATTTCCTGCCTGACCAGGTTCGGTAAAGTGCACTAATTGTCTCTCTCAATCCCTTACAGACCATTCTCAGGAAATCCTGCCCAGTTCCAGCACCACCATTGATGTCACTTCCTGTTCCGGTTCCGCTGATGATGTCACTTCTGTTCTCGGTATTGTTGATGATGTCATTTCTGGTTCCGGCCCTAATGACACAACTTCCTCCATTTGTATTTAAAAGCTGCCATTTTAAGGTAGCAACTGAGATCTGTTTTGGACTCAGTCTTTTGAATATCTCTGTTCAATTATTTTTAAACTCTTGCAGCCAGGATATAATATACAGGTGGCTGCCCCAAATGTTTTTCATGTCTCATCATGATTTTGTGGCAATATATTCTCATCTACAGAGCCTGAGCAGATATCTGATTAAAAAAAGAAATTCAATAAAAAAGGAATTTCTTGTAATTAAAGAGCTGAAATGAGAATCAATGGAGACAGAGAAGTCTGCCTGTTAAACTGGTGAATAACATAAAGTACTGAAGTATCAACTTAAGTGAAATGCCTGAGGGGGCTGCATAGGACATTTTCAAATAAGATTAACAGGACGAGGCGCAAAACAGCCCTTCAAGAGAAGGATTAAGGGGTTATAGATTCACAAGAATGTAATAAGGTGCACATTTCTTTAATTTACATAACAATATACTGTAGAAAGTTTCATTAAGCGTAAGAGCCATTGCTAATATATCAGATTGAATAATTTTATTTGAGACCCATGTAACATAATCCAAAATCTTTGTTTCAGACTCTTTAAACATGATTGCCATTGAAAGACATGTTTCATTTCATAACAGAATATGGTCAAAATGTCCTGCGGTAATATTAGTGTTACATCCGTATTTGTAATTATGTCTTACATTCTTAAAAACAAAGTTATAATTTTGCTATATTTCACATAGCTAACAGGAGTTTCTATAAAATGAATTCATGTTATATGTATTATCCAGCTTGATTAGAATATTTCTGTATGCACAGCTTTTAAACCAGTTCTTCATCAAAAGTGGACCAAACAAATTGATTTTCCCCTTAGCCTTCACATGTAACACCAAATCAAGGCCATTTTTCTCCACTTCAAAATCTTGCATAGTGAAGGAATCCACAATGATTAGGTCAATATTTTGGTCTGTTGAGAAATTGTCAATGATCTTTAATCCTGATGCCCCAGCTAAGTAATAAATGTCATGTCCGTTTCCTCCACTCAAGAAGTCATCTCCATCTAAAGGGACAATAATATCATTTCCATGGTCTCCACTCAAGAGATTGTTATTGTTATTGCCTATCAGTATGTCATTGTAGCTGGTACCAAAGGCATTTTCTATATCAAAATATAGGTCACCATCACCATCTGCGCCCATTCCATATCCAGTATCTAGGTTGACCATCACACCGGTCTGCTTCTCATGATTCCCAGAAAATAGCAAGGTATCGATTCCCAGCCCACCATGGATTCTGTCCTTGCCTTGTCCTGGGAAGATTACATCGTTCCCGCTTCCACCAAGGATCCAGTCATCACCATCTCCTCCATGGATTTCATCATCCCCTGGCCCACCCGATAAATAATCTGTTCCATCTTTTCCATGAATTGTATCATCCCCCTCATTCCCATGTATGTAGTCTGATTTATCACCACCTAGAAGTGAATTACTCAGCTGATTACCAAATATTACATTTGGATGATATTTGTTACCATGGACAGATGTAACAGAGGAGAAAGGACCAGTTGTGAGGTTCAAGTGCTGATCCTGAAACATCTCCATGTCTATATTTAAAGGAACTGCATTATAAGACTTAGAGTCTGACAGAGTAAATGTCACACCATCATTACTCACGATTGCTAAATGCTGATATTCTGCTTGGCCCGAGGCATAACTTGCTAGAAGACATGTCAGATTTCTAGATGACAACAGAACATCTTCACCTTTTAGCGTAATGGATATTTCGCTAAATTTAGCTCCAAATTTTAAGATGTCAATTTTTAAGTCTTCGGCATAATTATTAATTAAGTATTGATCTCCTTTTACTCCATTGAGCACATAAGTATCTCTTCCATTGACCCCCTGCATGAAGGCATTTCCTTTCCTTGGGTCGATGTAATTGCTTTGGTCATTGCCAAATATCTGGTCATCTGCTGGAGACCCTATAATTGTTCTTGTATCAGACAAATCAACTGGAGTTGCATTAATCAGATTGACTTTTTCACGGGAATTTGATTTATCAATAATCTGCACACGAGGAAGTATTTTGGAATTATTAATCTCAAGTATAAACATGATACCATCTTTGGTCTTAATCAATAAATGCCGGTAGTCTTCTGATTGTAACCAATTTACCAATAGAATATCACAGCCATTTTGCCTATGATGTTGAATCACGATGTCCTTACCTGATTTTAAAAACTGCAAGTCATTAAAGTCTGAAGAGAGTAATAAAACATCCTGCTCCCTGCTGCTGTCAAAGTTGTTAAGTTTAATTGTTTTTCCATTTTCCTGGCATTGAACCACATATGTATCACTTTGTCCTCTTCCCTCCAGATAATCTCCGCTCCCTCCAGTTAGAAAATTAGCTTTACTATTTCCATAGATTTTGTCCTCATATGGAGATCCTATAATGGCTACGATGTTGTCACTTCCATCTAACGATTCCAGGTCTACAATGACTCCTTTGGGAGAATCCGTGTAATCTATTAAAAGTCCTTCGATACTGCCAGGGTCAGTCTTGTTTGAAATTTGGAATGTGTAATAGTCTCTGGTCATAAAAACTGCATGCTGCCACCTCCAGTCACGTCTCCAATTTTTCAAAATAATGCAACTTGTATTTCTGGAAAATTCATCCAATAACATAACATCCAACCCTTCACCAGATTTCAAACGGAGATTGTGGAAATCAGAATCGATTTTCACCACATCAGTTTCAGCATCTGAGGCAAAGTTGTTGAGAACATTACAGCTGTCATCTGCTGCTATGAAATAAATATCTTTTCCTTGCCCTCCCTCAAGATAGTCTGCACCCAGTCCTCCTGATATAACGTTAGGTAGATCATTGCCAATTATGGTATCATCAAATTTGCTTCCGGTACAACCGATGACATTCTCAAATGGCTTATTCCGTAACTTGACAATTTTCGCCTTTGGCCAAGAAGAAAAATCCAAAGAAATTATTTTAATATGAATGTAATTATCAGGTCTAGTTTCCCCAATCTGAAATGTATATGACTCTGAACTTTCAAATTTCATATGTTTATATTGTTCTCCCAGAAACCAATTTTTAATTATCACATAGTGACTGTTTGTATAAAATATCATCAGATCATTTCTCAATTTTTTTGCAGAAATCTCTTCAAAAGGGACATTAAAAATCATAAGATCTGTGAAGCCATCTTCTGCTAGATTGTCAATGACTATATTTCCACCAGTTTCTGGAATATAATACACGTCTTGGCCATTTCCTCCTTGGGTGAAGGTTCTCTGCGGACCCACATAGAAGACATCATTACCATTTTGTCCATAAATGTTATACTGATAATTACTCAGCGTATATTTAAAACCTTCCGGTAGCTTCTGTACTGTGTAAAAGTGGTTTGCTTTTGAGTTTCCCCTGTAGGTGCCAAACAAAGTTGTCTCGTCATCCTTGTAGCCACTAATAATGTCTGCACTGTAAACAGGAATGAAGAACAGCATTGTCTCTGTCTTCTTGGTTAGCTGGAAATGGCTTGATTCACCTACTCCTAACACAATGTCATTAACTTCACAATCCAGGCTGAGACATTGTGTTTCTTCAATTCTTGCTTGACTGACTGGATCATGCATGGCTATAGTCACACAGTTCTTATCATCTAGTTGTACTTCAAAAGCCCCACCTAAAGAAGAATATTTCCCTGCCGTGAAATCAATTGTCTTATAGCAGCCACCTTCCTTCCTTTCTTCTATAATTTTATAATAATTTTCAGAGTGTTTCAGCTCCTCAAGAAGTGCCTTGTCTTTAATGTGTTGCTCACGAAGCTTGGGAATTCTCCAAGCAAGGCTGATAGCAGCAAACTGGGACCAAACATCATAAACAGTTACGAGGACATCTATTGTGCCAAGGCCAATTCCCTTCATAACAGCACAGAATCGCTCCTCGCCAGTGGCGTCTGGGGGGAGTGAGTCAATTTCATATTTAATTTCGTGGTAAAACGAGTCAATGCCAAGTCGAATGATTATCAAGCCAAGAACCACAGGCTCTAGTTCAGGTCCTGCCAGGCTTGTTAAAAGGATTGTGGTGTCAAGTGCAGCATCCGCATAACCAATTGGACTTGCTTGCTTAAGGTCTTCGTAAATATTAAATCCTGTAAACATTATGGAAATTAATGGAACTGATTCGGCCAGAACACCCACTTTCGAAACCCCACTTAAAAGTTTTTCAGCTGCTTCGTTTTCAAGGTTTTGTGCTATCCTCGTCAAAGCCTGATCTGTTGATTTCTGGAGCATTTTAAAAACTGCCTTATTGACTTGGGTGAGCTCTCCGACTCCGTGAATTCCTTGAGCCAGTGAGATTCCTCCTTCTACATTTCTGCCTTGATGAAAAAAGTCTTTTGCTGCTTTGAATCCCATAAGGGTACCATAGATGCCAAGGACATTGCCGACTCTGCTCACTGCACCAGGTTTCTCAGTAAAACCTCCTTCAAGATTATGGAGTTGAGCCTCTAGTGTGTCTTTGGAGCTCAAAGTGATATCGCTTATTTCTTCTGTGACTTGTTTGGTGACTCGTACATCTCCAGATCTTTTCAGTCTCATTTTTAACACATTTCCCTCCACTTCAATGGAGTCTGCCACAGGCTCATACAAAACATTGTCTTTTTTGCTATGCTTGTCAATAACTTGCTGCATTTCTTTAATAAACCTAAATTTTACCTCAGAATTTTTAATGGCCAGCCGTGGCTGAAAAGCCTTTTCCAAAATCATATCTTTCATTGTGAAAATTTCTCCTAAGGATCTTAATTGTGTGCTTGGCTTCCATTTAATATTTGGAGAGTCAGCCAATTCTGAAGGCAAAGTTGGAATTATATCATTGTCTATTATGGTTTGCATTTCATTATTAGTCATTGGTCTTAAACCTATTTCATCATATTGTCGGAAAATGAACTCTAGGGTATTTCTTATTTTTATACTTTTAAGCCAGTTATATAAAACACTACGACTGAGAGTTGTTATCTTTTCTTTTGGCTCATAGTTATTCCCTATTTCTGTGTGGATTGTGCTCCAAGAACCCCCTCTTGTCATAGGATTAAGACTTCGAAATTGTTTCCAGTTTGGACTAAAATCCCACAGCATTCTATTCATTAAATGTGTTTGAGGATTTCTTATAACTTCTGACACATGAGTGGCAATAACAGCCATAGCATCATACACGTTCAAATTTGAAAATTGGCTTGCCAGCTCAGTATTTTGCCCTTGCACCCACATTTTTGCCATGTTAACAAATTCATCAGGATGACCCATTTGTGTATCAAAGCTGGGATAATCCACGCTATGCTTGTCAGGAAGCGCTATATTATTGTCAAGTACGCCATAAGACTCTATGTAAAAATTTTCTAAATTCATTTTTAGGACGTAATTTCCAAACTGAAAGTAAACATTCCTGTTTTTTAGACTATTTGTTATTCCGTAATACATATGTCTAATGTCGACATCTGATTCTATAACATTTTTAATATTTTTCCAGTTCTCATTTACATCATCATTAATTGCAATTCCTTTACGTGACAATAAGTCTTTGTTTTTTTCTACCATTATCATGTTTTGTCTCTCCGTTAGACTCTCCTCAGTTAAGTCTTGTATTTGGTTTAAAAGGTCATTTATGCTGTTTATTGTTCTTACTCTTACTTTTTCTGTCACTCTAACTCCATCATCTGTAAGGGTTATTACATCTCTTTCTGAAATTTCTGGACTAGTGGGATGCTTTTTTGCATTTTCAAATATCTGTCTGGTTTTTATGGCCAGTATGTCATCTGTCTGCTCAGGATTCAAATTGCAATAGGATTTTTTACTTCTGTCAAACATTTTAAATTGGTAATTGACCAGTCCTTCTGGCTCACTAGATGTTTCCCCCATCCATATCCATCCCTCATCTTGTCCCACTGAGGTCTGAACCTCCTTCAGCCGATTATCCTCCCCCAGCTTCGCCATCAGTTTGTGGTCAGACTTGTGTCTCAGCCAGTTGTCCTCACCTCTTGTTACTTTTTCTCCAGTTGGTAGAACTGCAATTCCAACTTTGAAAGCGGAGATTCTGCCAACTTCTAAATAATTTTCACGCAGGTGGATAAGAAAATCTTCTGCAAATTTCCATCCCTCATTCCCAGCACCAGTGCCACAGGAGAGCAATGTTATCATTTTGATTGACTTTGACCTGAAGTGTAGAGGGGAATTTTGATTTTTAAGACTAAGGATGACTTTAGAAAGTTCATCAGCATTTAGACCATTGATTCGTATCTCATCGGCCACAGATCCATGTCCGATAATGACCAGTTTGGAGTCCTTGGACACATCAAGGTGGTTTTGGCGTGTGCTTTTAACCAAATGAATGGCATTGTCCCGCCACTGTAAAAGAGTTTTTTTGGTCCCAGTCTTATGGTATTCTTTTTCGTAATAGTCTTTACCAGCTTGCACTGCGACTTCATCTTCTCCTAAGACAAGAATGACCCTGTGGTCAGTACTGTCCATAACAGGTAGGTCTTTTGCTGCTTTTCCTTCTTCCAAGACAATGTTTAGTTTCTGAATAGAGAAAAAATGCAGACATTTTCAGATTATTTTAAAACTTGATTAAGTGAGGAGAAAAAGTGTCTCAACATAATGTCTCAATACAAAGTGTTTTTAAACAGTAATGACACTTTGTTAATAAATAATGTATAAACGTATACACTTAAGCATACAAGTAATGAAGAAAAAGACACCATGTTTAATGTCCAGCTTCTTGGTTCTACCTGCTTTTTGTCTGTCTCTATCGACTCATTCCATGTTAGTGTTATAGGTGCAGACATTGCTATGTAAAGAAGTTTAGACAACAAACAGACTAAACATATAAGAGCTTTGAAAGAGGTATGTTAGAAGGCACTAGATTCCCTGTCATAATTATACTAGATTTGAACAACAACTTGCTTGGTTTTCACCTACACTCTTAAAAATCACTTTGTGGTTCTTTACTGGGTTGTATGGATCACCATAGTACTATTGCATGACTAATTCTGGGATTAGTTCTTTACATTTGAAGTTAGTTCATTGTGTTTTGAAAAACTTTGCAATATGCAGAAAAACATTCAAAATCTTTCATTTATGGTGGTCTGCAGGACACTAACAGCTTAATTAAAACTGGACTCAGTCTGTGTTACTGGACGTATTCAGCGAGACCCATTGGTATTTCACAAATCTGTTACCATCTATTCATGGTTATTCATTGTATAGCGCTTGTTACTGATCTAAATAAATGGATGGGTCTTTCAGGAACCAAAATGGTTCCCCTGTTGCACTGCTCTGAAGAACACACTCTGAAAATTCTGGAAATAGCAAGCATCAGTTCACAAAAGTGAAGACATCAGCAGTAAACACAAAGACATGAAGTGACATCAAAACCCAGACAAATTAGTTGTCTCAAGCTAAACAAACTGGGGACAACTGAGAAGCAATACAGCTCACACTGACTTGTGACTTGTACTGACTGACAAGGAAAATCAGTAAAAAAGTCAAAGAGGAAAGACCAGGAGAAAAGATGTGGTCAGAAAACAAGAGAAAATAGACAAATCACAGCCCCAATCAAAGTTAAAAAGAGACAGTGAGGTAAATTCAATACCAGAAGTCACAAAAAGAAATTTCATATTGTTGCTAAGTTTTAAGCAATCTTGAATAGTCCTTTATACGGTCACTTCCTGTTCATGAGTTGTATCATTAGGGCATGACTATGCACAAAATCCTAAAATGGCAGCATTTCAGACCTGTGCCACCACCATCTACTCAAAGCACCGTGATGTTCCAGCATTGATGGATTAAAAGCCAGAAGTCTGCATGACCATCATCATCAAGTCCTTCTGTGAGAACCCTAAATACAAAGAGGACTATTTCATTTATGTTAGGTAGAATGCCCAGAGGAGACTGGGCGGTCTCGTGGCCTGGAACCCCTGCAGATTTTATTTTTTTCTCCAGCCGTCTGGAGATTTTTTTTGTTTTTTCTGTCCTCCCTGGCCATCGGACCTTACTCTTTTCTATGTTAATTAATGTTGTCTCATTTTAATTTCTTACTTTGTCTTTTATTTTTATTTTCTTCATTATGCAAAGCACTTTGAGCTATTTTTTTTGTATGAAAATGTGCAATATAAATAAATGTTGTTGTTGTAAACATAATGCAGCTGAAGAAATTAACAACTTTTAAAGGTGGTTTCCTAGCACAAAATAAATACAAGTATAACTGTAATAGTTTAACATGTCCTCAGGTGAAGCCCACTGATTTAACAAGCTGATTAAGAAGGCAAAAGAGAGAATTAAAACAAAACTGAGTGTGATTATGAACAAAGCTACACATCCTTTCTGTGACACAACAACACGGAGGACTTTCAGCCAATAAATCACTCAGCAGAATTGCGACAAGAAACGCGACACGCGACTTGGGGTCCAGCAATATGCCTGCATAATTCCTCATTGGGACTGCTCAGAAGATTTTATTTCTTCTTATTTGTAATCATTGAGTTTATTTTAGGTAGTTTGTTGTTTCTAAGGTGGCCATGATAGATTGACGATCTAGCTCTGTAAAGAGGATCACTTGTGTTCTGTTTTGTATGATGTATTTACACCATTTTTGACACCCACTACACACTCAACTAATCTGGAAGTGGATCTCTCTCTCTCTCTGAATTGTCTTTCTCAAGATTTCCTTCATTTTTTTCTCTACAAGTGTTTTTTACTGGGGAGTTTTGTCTTCCAATCTTTGCTTCCATTTGGGAGACAGGCATCATCCCAACTGCCTGGATAACGGGACATGTCATCCCGATGTGGAAAGGGAAGGGTGATCGCCTGGAATGCAGCAACTACAAGTGGATAACACTGCTCTCGGTGCCGGGTAAGGTCCTTGCTAGTGTCATCCTCAATAGGATCCGTGATCACTTGTTCACCTACCAGCGACTGGAGCAGTCTGGTTTTATGCCTAAGAAGTCTACCATCGGCCACATCCTGGCACTAAGAGTTCTCATACAGTGAAAACATGAATATCGGTAGAGTTTCCGTTCAGCCTTTGTTGATCTTCGTAAAGCATTTGACTCAGTTGATCGAGCTGCCCTGTGGGACATCCTGACACTTTGCGGGATCCCCTCGAGGTTGAAGGATGTCATGGCCGGCCTGTACACTGGTACTGTGAGTGCTGTGCAGAGTGGAGGCAGAACCTCTGTGTTTTTCCCAGTTGATTCTGGGGTTCATCAAGGGTGTGTTCTACTCCTACTCTGTTCAATGCTTGCATGGACTGTGTGTTGGGAAGGATCATGGGGTCCAGTGGCTGTGGGGCATCTGTTGGTGAAGAAAGAGTCACGGATCTTGACTCTGCTGACAATGCTGTGATCTTCGTGGAGTCAATGGAGGCTCTGATCAGGCCTCTCGAGAGACTGAGTGAGGAGTCTGAGTGTCTGGTCTTGCGAGTGTCCTAGATAAAAACCAAGATCCAGGCTTTTAATGACCTCTTGGGCACAGCAATCAGCAGTGTGTCTGTCTGCACAGAGAGAGTGTCGACCTTGTTGAGAGGTTTACTTACCTTGGCCGTGACATTCATGTCTCTGGTGACTTTTCCTATGAAGTCAGTAGACAGATTGGGAGAGCATGGGGTTGCTAGAAAGGGGCTTGTGGTTTTCCCAATATCTATGCAAAAGGACGAAGGTCCAAGTCTTTTGAGTTCTGGTGCTTCCTGTCTTGATATATGGTTGCGAGACATGGACGCTGTCCAGTGACCTAAGATGAAGACTGGACTCCTTTGGTACTTTGTGTCAAATGAGCAGTTGCTCCTGGAGTCCCAATTGAGGCACATTAACTGCATTTTTAGGGAGCGTCAGCTACAGCACTATGGCCATGAAGCGCGATTCCCCGAGGGTGATCCGGCTCACAGGATCCTGATTGTTGAGGACCCGAATGGTTGGACCAGACTAAGGGGATGCCCACATAAGACTTCGTTGTGGGAGATTCGATGGTCATTTCCAGAGGCAGGGACTGGACCATGTGTCTGCCTGGGGAGGTTGCCAAACCAGGATCCTGAGCTGTTTCGTCATGTGTTGGGTGCAGCAACACGCTGTATCACTCCATGCTCCCCAACCTGACCTGACCTGGAGTTTTGTCTTCTTAAGGTGTCAAGGCTGTGGAGGCAGCCAAAAAACAGGGCCTGCCAAAGCCCATTGAGGCATTCCGTGTGTGATTTTGGGCTATACATGAAATGATTTATGCTGTTGTTATTATTGTTTTTTTGTTATATTTGTTGAGCTTCTGTAAAAAAGCTAATTTCCCTCTTGGGACAAATAAACTGCCATTTAAAAAAACATAACTCAAAGATGGTCTGGCTTTGAAAAACAAATGATTAAGTTTGCTAATGCACCCTAATGTCATCCCATGCAGATCTCTTAACTTTTTTTGCCTTTTTACTGCCAGTGATGTCAATGCTGTTCATTTTTAGGGTGAGTTTGCACCTCTTTAACTGTAGTGTTTTTAACTTTATGTTTTTTGGATTCTAAACATACAAAAACAACACAAAATAACATGAATGGGAATGGTAAAATTATAATCTGCTTTTATACCTTTTGCAAAATTATCCATGAAAAAAAGAAAAGAAAAGAAAAGAAAAGGGGAGTTGCTGTATGTTAACTGTACCTGTAATTTTTCAGAGCCTGTGGCTTTGGGCAGTAGATTGTCCGCATAGCTGTGAAACAAAGAGAACAAAGTATATGAAAAAGCAGTCATTGTGAAAACCCTTTGATCCTGTAAGAGGTTAAATATGTTTGTATATGTTGGGTAATGTACATTCGTAATGAGTGTGACAGTGCCCTCAATAATGTTTGGGACAAAGACACATTTTTCCTTGATTTGCCCCAGGGACTGAAAGGCCTAGGACAACCTCCCCTGCTGATGACAGAAGAAACTTCACTATGGTAAAGAGAAAGCCCCAAACGCCTGTCTGACAGATCAGAAACAGTCTTCAAGGGGCCGATGTGTGTGCGTCGGAGACGAGTATCAGCAGAAAATTTAATGAGTAGAAATGCAGAAGACACACTGCATGGTGCAAACTACTAGTTAGCCACAAAAACAAGATGGCCAGATTACAGTTTGTGACAAAGAACTTAGAGAAAAGCCAAGCAAAATGACACCTTTTATTGGCTAACTAAAAAGATTACAATATGCAAGCTTTCGAGGCAACTCAGGCCCCTTCTTCAGGCAAGATGTAATCAGAAGAAGAAGAATGAATCAGAATCAGAATCAGAAGAATGAAGAAGGGGCCTGAGTTGCCTCGAAAGCTTGCATATTGTAATCTTTTTAGTTAGCCAATAAAAGGTGTCATTTTGCTTGGCTTTTCTCAACATTCATAATGGCTAACATGGTACAACACCCTAGTACTACAGATGACAAAGAACTTAAAAAAGAGCCTTCAGAGTTTGGGGAAAAGGTCTTGTAGACAGATGAGATGAAGATGAACCTGCATCATTGTGATGGCAAGAGCAACGTGTGGGGAAGAAAAATCCGCCCAAGATCCAAAGCAGACCACTTCATCTGTTCAACGTGGTCCTGGAGGTGTTGTGGCTTGGACATGTATGGCTGCCACAGGTCTTGGCACACTTTACTTCATTGATGATGGAACTGCTGATGGCAGTGTCACAATGAATTCTGAAGTGTGTCGAAACATCTGATCTGCTCAAGTTCCAGTAAATCAGCGTTTCTCAACCTTTAAGTATTTGCGACCCTTTAAGTATTTGAGTTTTCATAACAGTTTTAATCGTGCCCCCCTAAACCCCTTTTTGAAACCCTAATAAAATTTATTCCTATATTTTGTGCTGCCGATAAACTGCGACAAGTTTTTAAACTTCCCTACAAATAGCGGAATTACGCCACATATGGCAACATTTGCGCCCCCTTTTTTCACTTTGTACCCCCCTAGGGGGGCGCGCCCCACAGGTTGAGAACCACTGCAGTCAATGTCTCCAAATTAATTGGATGGTGCTTCATCCTACAAAAAAATAATGATCCAAACATACTGCTAAGGCAACACAGGATTTGTCAAAGCTAAAAATGAGAATATTCTTGAATGGATAAGCCAGTAACAGGATTTAAATCCAACTGAGCAGGCCTTCCATATGCTGAAGAGAAAGCTTAAGGCAACAAGCCACGAAACAAGCAGGAACAGAAGATGGCTGCATTAAAAATTTGGCAGAGCATCACCAGAGAAGATCCTCAGCACCTGCTGATGTCTATGAGTCTATGTGGGATATACGACAAAATCCTAAATGTGACGGCTTTAATAGACCTGCCATTGCTGTGTCCCAAACATTATGGTGCCCTGAAAGGAGGGGGCAGTGTAGAAAAAGTGTTGTCAATTCTACACAGTGTGACAAAATGTCTGTAAATACCCTTATATGAAAGTTTGCAATGTTCACTTTAGTCTAATCTGAACTGTTTGATGTTTAATCGGAAACTGTAGAGCAGAGGGGTAAATCAAGGAAAAATGTGTTGTTCTCCCAAATGTTATGGAGGGAACTGTATTATTTGTGTAAAATGTGAAATAACACACAAGATGGTTTGGCCACTTGCCATCTCCATCTCACTCGAAACAAATACCATGCCTGCTCATTGTCTGCATGAACTTTACATGTTTTTTTCATTTCTGGTAGGCTTTTCCTCAGACACTGGTAACACCCTTTTTGGCTACAATGTGCAAAGGTAGGGGCGGCACAGTGGCGCAGTGGGTAGCACTGCTGCCTCGCAGCTCGGGAGACCTGGGGACCTGGGTTCACTTCCCGGGTCCTCCCTGCGTGGAGTTTGCATGTTCTCCCCGTGTCTGCGTGGGTTTCCTCCGGGAGCTCCGGTTTCCTCCCACAGTCCAAAGACATGCAGGGTAGGTGGATTGGCGATTCTAAATTGGCCCTAGTGTGTGCTTGGTGTGTGGGTGTGTTTGTGTGTGTCCTGCGGTGGGTTGGCACCCTGCCCAGGATTGGTTCCTGCCTTGTGCCCTGTGTTGGCTGGGATTGGCTCCAGCAGACCCCCGTGACCCTGTGTTCGTATTCAGCGGGTTGGAAAATGTATGGATGGATGGATGTGCAAAGGTATGTTTGGAGAAAAAAAGGGTGCAGAATTCCAGGAATAGAACACTACTATGCATGGCGGTGGATCTATCAGGTGTTGGGCTTGTTTTGCAGCCAGTGGCACAGGGAACATGTCATTGGTATAGAGGGAAGAATGGATTCAAATAAATACCAGGAAATTCTGGAAGCAAACATCACACCATCTGTAAAAAAAGTTAAAGTTAAAAAGAGGAAGGGTCCTACAGCAAGATAATGATCTGAAACATCCCTCAAAATCTACAATGGAATACCTCAATAAGTGCAAGCTGACGGTTTTGCCATGACCCTCACTGTCCCCCTTCCTAAACATCATTGCAAATCTGTGGAGAGATCTCAAAAGAGCAGGGCATGCAAGACGGCCCAAGAATCTTGCAGAATTAGAATCCCTTTGCAAGAACAAATTTGCAACAAATACCCCAAGCAAAGTACTGACCATACTGGGTGACCAAATTTTTACTTCAGGCCCTTTTCATTTGTTTGGTATTTTGTACCTATGAATGGTGGAAATAAAGACTTAATCTTGCTTAAAATATTGAAGAAATGTGTCATCTTTAACTTTATGCCTTTTGGTGATCAATTCATCTTCTGCTCACTTAACTATCCACAGTAACAAATATTTTAACCAAGGGTGCCCAGACTTTTGCATCCAACTGTATAAATCAAAAACACAAAACCCCAATGCTTGAACTATTTACAAAAAATCCTCAGTTCACAAACAACTGTGATACAGAACAATTTACAAGAATCAAATCACACATTAACACCAATTATGCAGTGAGTTTGCAAGAATAATAAAATGTCCTATTAAATGTTTGTTGAAAAATATCACTAGCAAAACGTTAAAATCAAAGGGATGCAATACACTTAAGTTTCAAGAAAAACACCATCCATATCTTCTTCAGGCCAACAATGTCTTCTCCTCAATTCACCAGATGAAAAATAAAAAGACCTGCTTATGCTTTTCAATGTTCTTTTCACATTTCTTTCCTTTTGTGTTTTCATCTGTGATCCCTTGTGTCGTGCCAGTGTGAAAGTTGAATTTGAACCCTGGTTCGGTGCACACCGAGCAAGCAATGTAGGTGCGCTGTTAAAAAGAAATTGGCTACATTACATTTGGGTTTGTGCTGACTCTTACTCTTCTGAGCTTATGCTTAAAAACTGAGGTACTATTTTGGTATTTTTCTATGATAAAGGTTTGAGCTATTAAGAGAAAGGCAACTAAGTGACTGTATTATCTAATATAGAAGAAACAGCAAGGCTTCACAATATAAAACAAATACAGTTAAGAAAAAATGATCTTTTAGAGCAGTGGTTCTCAATCTGTGGAGCGGCCCCCCTAGGGGGGCACGAAGTAACAGAAAGGGGGGCGCGAAGATGTGAAAAAAAGAAAACAAGATTGAAACCAAAACAAATTAACTTAAACTACATTCTGATACTAGAAAAATAAATATAGAGTTAGATAAATGTCGATAAAAGTTAAGTAGGTATAATAAAATATGCATCTATGAAATATCCATCCATCCATCCATTATCCAACCCGCTGAATCCGAACACAGGGTCATGGCGGTCTGCTGGAGCCAATCCCAGCCAACACAGGGCACAAGGCAGGAACAAATCCCGGGCAGGGTGCCAACCCACCGCAGTCTATGATATATCATTAATTAAAAAAGAACAAATTGGTATTAGTGGGCTCCTTTCAAAAAAACCTTAGGGGGGCGCAATTAAAACTGTTATGAATACTTAAAGGTTGAGAAACACTGTTTTAGAGCATGCCTGCTGCTTGTTTTGGTTAGACTCAGTTTCCTGCTGACAGGCTGGTCGGGCTAAAAAGAAAATTTGAGGTTAAGCTGAAGGTTCAAGACGGAGTGGACATGCCGAGGCTCCATGCAGCAGGGCACTCTTAACACCTAAAGAGGTCAGGCACACTTAGGCCAATGGAACTGATGGACCTAGTGGACCTGGTCGGTTGTGACCATTTAAGTTATTTCCATTTGGAAAATCCTGTCACCAACTGAATGTAACCAATAATATTAAAGATCCTTTGCTTATACGAGGGGAAGTCAAAAAGTAAAGGGACATTTGAGAAAAGGGGCATTTATTCTAATGATAGAAATGTGAAACATACCTTATTTTTCTACATAACCTCCCTGGACTTTAATGCACTTTTCCCAACGTTTCACAAGTTTTTTGATTCGGTCGGAAAAAAAGTTTTTCAGTTGCATCTGCAACCAATTTTGCACCGCATCAATGACTTCTTCATCACTTGCAAATCTTCTTCCCCTTAGCGCTTCCTTTAATGGTCCAAACATATGAAAATCGCTTGGAGCCAGGTCTGGACTGTCTGAATAATGCGGGAATAAGAGTTACATGTTGTATAGAAGTGTTGGCGACTACACTCATTCAGCGCTGGATACAAGCAGTGTTACCAAACTCTGGAAAGAGAAATTAAAACAATCCCTTTACTTTTTGACTTCCCCTCGTATAATGAATTCCTTGGAACTGTGATCTGATCGATGAAGTGTATATAAAGGCACAGTACCAGTTCCTCTTTGTAACACTTACTCATTGCAAAGCCAGTGTTCATGACTCTTTGAGTGTATTACTTCTTGCAAGATATATGAAGTAAAGAAGACTGATTGACGTGTCCTCCTGCCTGTCTTTATTACCACCTCCAGTTATATAGTCTTCCACACTAGTCACAAGTATCCAGAGGGGATCTGCTGTATTGGTAGCATTAACAAAGGACCTACTATGTCCCTTCTGAATTGCCTACTGGCAATGTAAGCTTGAGTCAAACGTAAGAGGTCAACTACAAGCGAAACCTAAACTACAATTACCAGGAGTCATTAACCAGAAGTCATGTTGTCACCAAAACAGAGACGGTAAAACCATAAACATAGTTGAAAAGCAGAATTCTATTGTTCTGCCACCTAGAAGTTAAGATTTTATTCAATGAAAGGGTCAGGAAATGAAACAGTGAGTAAGACAGGCCAAGTTCAACACCAAAAAAATCAAATAACCATGATGTCTAACCCCAAACACTAAACCAAATTTTTATTTAGCAAACCTCAGTCAGAGAATTGCTAAAAAACACAAGTGAAGACAAATCACACTTAAAAGTCTTTGTAAATGGCATCTGCAATTTTATGCACCCAAAACTGCATGATGCTGACCTTTTATGCCTTTGATGTCACACGGTACACACTTCCGGTTGACCTTGCCTAACAATGGCAAAGCAAACAATCGAAAAAAGGTCCTCGAAAAATCAGTGCACAAAGGAATGCAAACTGACATAACATCATAATATGAATATTCTACAAATGTTTTGCATTATGAAATTAAAAAAAAAAAAAACAGCCAACATCTGTAATCAGAACATAAGTTTAATATGTCACTCTCCTCTGTACAAATATATTTTATAAATCTACATTTCTTTCTGCTCACATGCACAGAGCCAGATTTAGCAAAGGGGCTCATCATTTAGAACTGCTAGGCAAAGCATAAGACAAGACAGATAAAGACAGCTGGGGAAACGTGCAGTCAGACCGACAACAGTTGTATACTATTTTTCGTCTGTAAGAGTCAACATGAAATTGTATCCTCTTTGCCTTGTTTGGAATTGTATTATTCACCGAAGTGGGGGCCTGCACATGAAGAAAGAGTTTAAAGCCTTGAAACATTGCCATGCACACCTTTGAAGCCGACGGATGGATGGGAGATAACGTCATCCGATCCTGAAAATCCTTCCAATGCAGCGATGAAAATGGCAGACTCTACAAATGGGGCTCCCACCACCTGAAATGGGTTCTTGCCATTGGCTTCCTTCATCTGTTATACAGCATAAGCCGTCATTAAACAAAGCTAAGTTATTTTTACTATGTGATTTCTTACCGTTGTATCACTAAGGGAGGGATATCACCTTTTTGTATCATATCTATATAGATTCCGGTAATTTAACACGCCGCAATTACAAAAGAACTCATTCCAACATGGGAGCTAACACCCCCTGCTGGATACAACATCAGAAACAGATTCCTTGGTCTTCAGAATAATAATTTGATTAAAAGCTCACGGAAAACTCTTGGTGGCATATGGCTGCTTTCTAAAGATGCAATTACTCCGTTTTCCGTGGATTACCCTCATAAATCTCTCATCAAAGCCTCAACATTACTTTCTAAACAGTTGCTGATTTTTCATGGATCATTCAGGTCAACAGAATCATCCAAACTCTCCTCGTTCAAGCCCAGTGAAGAAAGCCCAGAAAACTTCGGTGGAAGCCACTATCAAAGTGATTTGGTTGTCAACCAATTGAAAGCTTTTGCCTCTGAGCAGAATGGTGTTTTAAGTGCAAACCTGAATGGGACAATCCAGAGAAAAATTTCCAACCTGCATGCCAACGTTGTAGAAATTAGAAATGAAGCATGGGTGGGGGTTGATTTGAATTTAGTTTTGTTAAGTTTTGACTTGATTGTATGGAATGTTATATGTTTTAAATAAATTCAATAAAAGATAAAAAAAATTAAAGAAATGAACAACAGATGTGGGCAGCATGGTGGCGCAGTGGTAGCGCTGCTGCCTCGCAGTTAGGAGACCTGGGTTTGCTTCCTAGGTCCTCCCTGCGTGGAGTTTGCATGTTCTCCCCGTGTCTGCGTGGGTTTCCTCCGGGCACTCCGGTTTTCTCCCACAGTCCAA
This sequence comes from Erpetoichthys calabaricus, assembly GCF_900747795.2. Lineage (NCBI taxonomy): Eukaryota > Metazoa > Chordata > Cladistia > Polypteriformes > Polypteridae > Erpetoichthys > Erpetoichthys calabaricus. The sequence goes on from NC_041394.2 coordinate 335,433,331, forward strand.
AGACATGCAGGTTAGATGCATTGGCGATTCTAAATTGGCCCTAGTGTGTGCTTGGTGTGTGAGTGTGTGTGTGTGCGCCCTACGGTGGGCTGGCGCCCTGCCCGGGGTTTGTTTCCTGCCTTGCGCTTTGTGTTGGCTGGGATTAGCTCCAGCAGACCCCCTTGACCCTGTAGTTGGGATATAGCGGGTTGGTTAATGGATGGATGGATGGATGTTTGGCACAAAGAGGAAAAGCACCTTGGTTCCACACTCCCTCACACCATTGTTTCACAACAGCTCTCTCAACATTGGTGGGCACTCCATCTCTTTCCCACTTTGGGCTTCAAGTGGTATCAGCACACTCGGCGATTTGTTTGATGGAATTCGCTTGTATCTTTTTGGTCTCTGAAAGACAAATATTCTATTCCTCCTTCCTCCTTTTTTTTCTATTTATAGATAAAATCCATTCTCAGGATGTTGGAGTAAGTTTTTCTGCCCCCATTTCCAGCCACCCATTATTTGATTACTTTTTCTCACCCTCGCCTTCCACTAAACATTGGGATTAATAAAGTATCTATCTATCTATCTATCTATCTATCTATCTATCTATCTATCTATCTATCTATCTATCTATCTATCTATCTATCTATCTATCTATCTATCTATCTATCTATCTATCTATCTATCTATCTATCTATCTATCTATCTATCTATCTATCTATCTATCTATCTATCTATCTAAATGCATCTCTGTTCTTTACACTCAACTTCGTGACTACCGTAACTACATCTATCCCAGTCACTCAAAAATGGATCAAAGATCTTTCCTTATTAACACCATTGTGTTGGAATACTATCTCTCTATTATAAAAAAAAATCCTGCAGAGAAACAGTAGGGCATCAAGACGTGATCTTCACGTTAAGATCACCGAAGACACTTAAAAGACCCGCAAGACTAAAGAGATTGGCCACAGAGCGTCTCGCGATGATGTAGAACATGAGATTCTTGCAAGACATGCCCTACATACAACCAAATAAGACCACGGGCAGCAACACGCTCAGTCGTGTTTTGGCTTTGAGCACACACAGATCCAGGGCTCTCAGCGCATATAAAGCGTATAAGGACAATACGTTATAGATGAAACATAGACAACTAAGTGAAGAAGAAAGCAGCGCGGAAGAAAGAGACTCAAAAGCATTGGAGAGACAAAAAAGAAAAAGAATAATCTAGGTGCTAATTCAGAAAATAAGGAAAGTAATTATCAGCCCGGAACAAGTGGAATTGAAAAAAAAGCACGTCCAGAGCAGGTTAGAGATTATGAAAACAATGGAATTTGAAAGGCTCAAAAAAAAATGTTGGTGCGATACACATGTGGAAAAAGTTAAAGAATATGAAATGAGGAAAATTAGAAAGTATAAAAAAAAGAAAGTAAAGATTGCAGTAGCGTAAACAAATGGAAATTATTACTCGAAAAAGGGTAAATAATCACCACGGACCAGGTATCACTGAAAAAAAAGCAGGATAAAGCGAGGTCAGAAATAAAAGACAGAGTAGAAAACAAAGTAAAACATCATAAAGAAGGTTACAAAACAAGGTGGCCAAACACATGCAGAGCAGGTTAGAGATAATGAAAATTGGAATTCAAAAGCCTCAAAAAAAACGTAGGCGCGAAACACATGCAGAGCAAGATACAGAATATGAAAGCACAAAAAAATGACAGCGTCAAAAAAAGAAAGCAAACATCGCATTAGCACAAAGAAAGAGAAATTATTACTCGGAGAAATAACGAAAAGGCGAATAGAGATCGAATATATATGGACACAGGTGATATGTCAGAAGTATGTTAATATCGTAAGGCTTTGAAGTTTAAGTCAAAAGAATTTCAAAAACGGGGTTTACCTAACATGCATCTATTGGTTACTTTGCAAAAAAAAATTATTAACTGCTGATGATGTCTGTACTGAAATTCCAAACAGAGAAACCTATCCTGAATTATGGTACAAAGTCATTAAACACATGTCTCACTTTGGGACACAAAAGATTCCAAATACAGTGGACCCTTGACTTACGAACTCGATTCATTCGCGAGGGCTGGTTGTAACATGTAAAATGGATAAATACTGCTTAATTGTACAATCCTTCTAAATTTCAGTTTTTAAATTGAATGAGATAAAGTGTATTTAGAAATGAGGTAGTTAGTCAGTCAGTCAGTAAGTTAACTTTGAATTTTAAATATATAGATTTCATTATGAGCTAGGACATGCTTAACAAGAATAAATTACTTTGATTTGAATTGGCTTTAACACACACTCTATCTACACACTATTTAAGACTCCTTTTTAGAACAATTTGAATTCAATCCTTACCTTCTGGCACTTGCAATGAGCTTTTCAGCTTCATTGCTTTTGTCCACAAACTCCCTGAATTTAGAAGGAGGACCTAAAGAAACAAAAATGTTAGCAATGAGGAGCAGTAAAAGTAAAACTAACTAAGAAAACACAGGACACACGGTAACAAGAGTGCTATGTGATCTTTTCAGAGCACAAATGTTAACAGTCTGCTGACACTGAATGTGAGAGGGCAAATTGTTGCCTTTAAATCTATATAGATAGATAGATAGATAGATAGATAGATAGATAGATAGATAGATAGATAGATAGATAGATAGATAGATAGATAGATAGATAGATAGATAGATAGATAGATAGATAGATAGATAGATAGATAGATAGATAGATAGATAGATAGATAGATAGATAGATAGATAGATAGATAGATAGATAGATAGATAGATAGATAGATAGAACTATATTTGTCCCCTGGGGGAAATTTGACTTTTTACAGAAGCTCTTTAAATAAGTAAACACGTAAATAGATAAGTAAATAAATAATACTCACACACACTTTCATCTGAAAACACATCGGAATGACTATAAAGCAGGAAAATTCCAAAGAAAGAAAACTTGTGACTTGGCAGTCTTAGATAGATAGATAGATAGATAGATAGATAGATAGATAGATAGATAGATAGATAGATAGATAGATAGATAGATAGATAGATAGATAGATAGATAGATAGATAGATAGATAGATAGATAGATAGATAGATAGATAGATAGATAGATAGATAGATAGATAGATAGATAGATAGATAGATAGATACTTTATTAATCCCAATGGGAAATTCACAAAAAATCCATGCCCACGTTGTAAAAGTAAGTGTGTCCAGGGAACGAATCCACATAAAATAAAGTAATAGGAGTGATCAATAAATAAAAATAGAAAAATAAAAGTAGAAAAATACACATACACATACAGTCATACACGGAGCTGCTGAAAAGGCTGCCACTCACGGCGGCGCCGGATGTCACTATGTCTTAGTCACAATCAGGTATTAAACAGAGATTTTGCTGTTGGTGTAAAGGAGCCCCCATAATGTTTCGTGACACACTTCTACTGAGTGATTCATTGACTGAAAGTCCTCAGTGTTGGGGTGTCAGAGAAAGGATGTGCAGCATTGTTCATAACAACACTCAGTTTGGTTTTACATCTCTCCTCTTCTGCTCTCTCCTGAGGATCCAGTGTGGGTCCCATAACTAAGCCTACTGTTTTAATTATCTTGTTGATCGGGTAGGCCTCTTTTAAAGTGATGTTGTGAGCCCATCACACCACAGCATAGAAAATCGCAGTGGCCATCACAGAGTTGTTGAAGACGTGGAGGAAGTCATTTCTCACATTAACAGAATGCAGTCTCCTAAGGAAAAAAAGAGTCTGCTCTGCCCTTTCTTATGTAGTCCCTTTGTGCACTTGTAGAATTGGGCCACTTTCTACATGCAATCCCTGAACAGTGACCGGACATAAAAGCTCTTTGGTGTGGGTATTATCTGGTGATTGTTTGTGAAGATACCAATGCAGTGTGCTACCATCATTATACACTCACAGCGTGACACTGTTCACATGTATAACAACCATATTGTTATCAAAATAATTTGGACACAACCATGATAAAACAGTATCATGCAAAAAATAGCAAACAGTACTTATAACGTGAGAAACAGTAATTAAATAACATTCAAAGACTTTTAAATTAATCATACCCATTCTTGCTTTCATTTATTTTGCTAGTTCTGTTATAGCATCTGTATGCTTACTGGAGAGCAAAGCCATCCCTTTCTATATGCAGATGACCAGATGACCAATGTCGGTTCACAGACCTTTATGATTCAAGAGCTCTGCTGGAGAGCCAATTGGATTTTACATTTTTGCAACTTGGTTTATTTGACTTGAGCCAGATAACTCCCCCACAACTCTAATCTTAACCATATACTGTAACAGAGCACACCACGTAACATCACTAAAGTATAATGCAAAGAGACAACCTCCTCAATGGAGCAGAGCTCTGTTTGGGTTATTGCTGTTTTGTGAATCATTAAATTAATGTTGTTGATAGTTAAATGATCTCATAATTTTCTATTAATGAGATGGTTTCAAACCAACACCAGTCAGGAGCACAGAAATGAAAAAAATCGAAAGCATAAAGAAGCGGCTCATGCTGCACTTGAAGGTGCATTTTAGAAATTTAAATTTTTTTAACTTCCAGAAAGCTAGCTAATGCTACATCAATTGCCATTACACTAAAGCTAGTGTTTTTTGGATTAAGTATAATTTCAATATCGAGAACTTAAAAGATATTACCTGATGTTACAGTACCAAGCAGACACGTGGTTGTGGATTATTTATTACCATCAAATAGAGCTCAAGACCTACACATGTTGTTTAAGGCTGCTAATGTTAGTTGACATATGAATTGTTCTGAGTGTTTTTGTATTTAGGACATGTTTGTAAATTTCACCAACACACACGGCTCCCTGACTTACTAGCGGGTTATTGGCTGAATTGTGGGAAAGCACTACAAACAAGCAACAAAAAGAGCAATTGGCTCAGATTAACATCAACTGTTGGTTAATTTCATTGGCAGCTAGCATTACTGATTTAATTAATGCCTTATTGCTGTGCTGTAACTGGAAGGACAAAATTAAGTTTAGATAAATTCATAAGTGTAGTTGACATATTCATACATTCAGTTTTAAAAGATCTAAATATTCATCTTCATTTTCACTATTAAGCACATAGTAGTATTAGTAGGTTTTATTTTTTACTATTATTAGTTGTAATATTTTATGTATTATTATTATTAGTAGTAGTAGTAGTAGTTATATTTTATATTATTATCTTATTATTAATAATAGTAGTTATTATTATTATTATTAGTCGTAGTAGTAGTAGTGGTAGTAGCAGTATTGCTGTTATGCCACATGTCACAAGTGATGCTATGGCTGTAATAAAGAAAAATATCACACTGATAGACCATTATTATTATTATTATTATTATTATTATTATTATTATTATTATTATTACTAATTAGGCCTTCATTTACAAAGGAAACAAATCAATTGATATATTATCACCATTAAATACCATTGAAGTCCAGCTCTATGAGTCGCCCTCTGGATTGCAACAACCCTCCCAGTTACAAATTTTTCAAAGCTTAAGCTCATCTCAACATACTTCAGTTATCCATGACACAAGAATGTATAAGTAGCTTGGCTATCATCGACATCAACTCAGCCTCTGCACAGAAGCTGTCATGTGATGATTTCATAGATGACTTTATCCTCAGAAAATGTAGATGTGTGCTCTTGTGATAAGCAACAAAGAGACTGAAGAAATCCTTATTAATTCACTTTCAAATTTTGATTTTTTTTTATATTTGTATTTAACGTTACAAGTTATAGTTAAGTTTGTGAGGTGTGCTCTTTGTTTATTGACAGTATTATTTATTTATATATTTTTGGTGGATTTTTAGTTGGAGTGGGGGTGGCCCCAAGAAGATTCCACTTTTGTAGGTGCTCAGGTGACACCTGCTTCTCCCCATGGGCTTACTTTCCTGTTCTAGAGCCATCTCATGATCCTTCCTGCTGATGTTCTTCATGGCTCTTCTCCTCTGCCCAATGATACCAAGTGTTCTGAAAGCTCCATAGAATGAAGGCTCTAAAAAACCCTGCAACTAACCTTGATGGGCATACATCTTGCCTTCCATACCTATTTATGGATGTCCGGGACAAGATCCTTATACTTGGCCCTCTTCTTCTTGTTGGCCTCCTCCAGTCGGTCCTCCCATGGTACTGTGAGCTCCAAAAGAATGATAATGTTTATTCATTCTGAGGCAAGGAGGATCTCTGGCCTCATGGAAGTTAAGGTGATATGCCGTGGAAAGTCCAGTTGCCTCTCTTAATACAAAGAGAGCTGCTAGTCTTGAGGAGCTGCTAGGACTTCCATTGGCTTCTTGGTTCTTCCTCGTGGCTGCTCTACAGCCTTTACAAAGTTGCATACGATGTGAGATACAGAAATAACTGGACTGGGCTTGGGGCTTTCCTGGATAACTGTCTGGAGGTCGGACGGACGTACGTGAATCATAGAACTATATCCCCTTCTACACGCCCTCTCAAACCACTGGCCGGCTAGGTATATCGTATGAATAGCCCAGTCAGTATTTGCACAATAATCGCTACATAAGTTGCCGTGACAATGTTGGGTGAAAAAAGCGATACAAAACAAGACAACGCTACCGTGCACAATGCTTGTTCCTTTAAGCAGTTTTTGACTGACAAAAAACATTCTGGTCCTCGATCATCCACCCTATTTATCCGATTTAGCTCCCTGTGATTTTTACTTGTTCCCGAAAATCAAAAGTGACCTGAAGAGAACACATTTTTTATTTGTCAATGGATGAAGTGAAGACAGAAATGGCAAGCTTGTTGAAGAGCCTCAAGCAAAAAGGCTTCCAGCACTGTTTCAATCAATGGAAGATACATATGGAGCAGTGTAGAGATCAGAAGGGGCAGTATATAAAAGGTGACAATGTTTAGAATGCTGTAATTCATTAATAAATATTTTTTTTACCAATACAATTATTTTTGTGTCTCAACTCGTATGTTTATCTAACTGCAGTTAGACATATTCTTTGTCTTCTTTTAGTTCCCATGCAGGTAGTCTCTGCAACTACTTTCAACTAGTCTACATGTGTTTTGTGGACATTGAAAAGGCATTTGACCACATCCCTTGTGGTGCCCTGTTGGGGGTGGAGGGCGCTTTGTGAGTATGGGGATCTGGGCTATTAGGTCCTTGTACGACAGGAGTTAAAGTTTGCTTTGCATTGCTGACAGTAAGCCAGACACCCTGGTGTGTGTGTGCCAGGGCCGCCTTCTGTCAACTATTCTGCTAATAATGTTTATGGACAGAATTTCTAGGCACAGCTAAGGAGTGGAGGGTGCCTAGGTTAGTGACCTCAGGAACACATGTCTGCTTCTTGTGGATGATGTGGCCCTGCTGACTTCACTGGGCTGTGACCTCAGATATGCATGGTGAAGGTTTGTAATCAATTGTGAAGTGGCTGGAATGAGAATCAGCACCTCCAAGTTAGAAGTTATGGTTTTCAGACGAAAAAAGTGGAATGTCATCCCCAAGTACATGTGCTTCCTCTACTGGAGGAGTTTAAGTATCTTGGGATCTTATTTACAAGTGAGGTAAAAGGGAGTGGGTGATTGGCAGGCGGATTAGAGCAGTGTTTCCAGTCATGTGGATGCTTCACTTGGAAGTCATGGTGAAGAGAGAGCTGAGCCAATAGGCAAACCTATATGGCCACAAGCTGTGGGTAATGACCAAAAGAACTATACTGTGGATACAAGCGACAAAAATGAGTTTCCTTCGCAGGGTGTCTGGGCTCATCCTTAAATAAATGGGTGAGGAGCACTGACATTCAGGGAAGAGCTTAAAGTTGAGTCGCTGCTCCTCTGTATCTAAAGAAGCCAGCTGAGATGATTCAGGTTTCAGATTAAAATGCCTACTAGGTGCCACCCTGGGAGGGTGTTTCAGATATGTCCAACTGGGAGGAGACTTTGGCTTAGACCCATGACATGCTGTAAAGATTATATCTCTAAACTAGCCTGGGAACACCTTGGTGTCCTCCCCAGAGGAGTTGGAAGAGGTAGCAAGGAAATGGGATGTCAGGGCATCTTTGCTCAGACTGCTGCCCCAGTGACCTGGACCAGGATAAGTGGCAAAAATGAATGGATGGATGGGTAGTGTTGCTGCATAAGGGACCTGTAGTACTAGGGTGCTGTACCGTGTTAGCCATTATGAATGTAGAGAAAAGCCAAGCAAAATGACACCTTTTATTGGCTAACTAGAAAGATTACAATATGCAAGCTTTCGAGGCAACTCAGGCCCCTTCTTCAGGCAAGATGTAATCATAATGCATAAGGGACCTTAAATTGTGAAACACCTCTGTTTAGCTGTTCATTTTTGGGGTCCATCATAAAGTTATCCTCAGTTAGCACAAATGTCTTTTTAAAATAGACTTATGTAATGGGCTAGAAATTGGTATTTTAAAGAAAAGGACATTTCTGCGTGTTGCTTTTAGGAAAAAAAAACTCATGTCAATAATAAATGGAAAAGCCAATAGATGAAGGGACAATAGGCACCTTTTTGTTTGAGACTGGGATGAGTGAAAAGGCCAATTTTCTGAGTAATCCTGTTACAGGTTATTGTTGGTAGCCATCTACGAGGACACAGATATTTACCTCGCTCATAAAACAGTCACTGCTTTGATTGGTAGCTCATCAACTCACTGTGTAGTATTGTGATAACAGAACTACCTGCTTCCTTAGAACATGTTTGTAATTTCTTCCTTTGAAAATTAACAAGTCTGGGGATGTTGGTCTCTAATCAGCATATAGTTAGTAATAATACCATTGTTTACCAAGAGGAAATTGATATGTACCATTGTTTTAACTGATCATTATGCTGACATTGAAGTTGTCAGATATCTCTGAGTAAATGAAAATAATAATAAAAACAAGTAAGTATGGTCAGATATTCCTACCTGCTGCCTGTTTCTTTGATGCCTATGGCACCTTAATGCTGTGGCTACACCCTGCAGCAACATTGGCTCATACCTGGACCAGGTTCCACTTGGCCTAAGGTTGATAACACTTACCTTATAAAGTTAAAGGAAGGCAGAGGTATTTCTTCTCAGCATCATTTTTTTTCTTGACATTGTGGATTTTGTATGCTTTTCTCATGCATTTACTACTTTAAGATGTTTAAAGCTAAAGGCAAATGGTCCAGGGACAGCAGAAATTTGATGATATCAGTTTCTTTGTACTTCTAACAACTGTTTAGCTTTTAGAAGATTATTTTTCCTCTCTGGAATATGTCATTTAACAGTTTGATAAGTGTGTACATTTACATGCCAACAAAAAAATAAAATAAAATCAAACTGACCTCCGGGGCTGCTTCCATGTGGATCATCTGGATTTTTACTTGGTGGTGGAGAGCCCCCTGTTATTAGTATCCAAATCAGCCCAATTATCAACACATTCCACGACATGATGGATCCTTTCAGGCTACAGCTGTAATTTGTGTAAAAATGTGAAATTTAGGTGTAGCATTTATAATAAATGAAATTATCATTTTGTGAATGCCTTACTTTTTGTCTTTACTATATTCTATTCATGATTACCTGTGTTTACTTGAAGGGCTGTGTTGTGGCCAGGAATGCAAAACTGAATGTAACTGTACAAAAAAGGCATGCAATGAACAGTAATTTATTAATAAACAGTGATCCTATATCTCCATTTAAGAATATTTTGTAAGTGTCCCAAACTGCTTCAGTACTGCCAAAGAATTTTAAATTCTAACGTGGACCTCTGGCATGTTTTCACTCAATGCCTCCAGTGTGCTACTTTATGTCACTAAGGGGATATTAGCAAACTGGAAAGGTGTTCACAGTATGCCAGGTTAAGATATTACTGAAGAAAGATATTATTAAAATCAAATCTAATGTACAAAATCCAGAGAAAATCATTTAGTGTTTTCTTATTAAGCAACAAATTAAAAACACAGACATCTGACAAAACAAGGACTGTAATGTGGGAACAAAGGTCTCTCTGCAATACAATATATTTATAAAGATATAAATATGACCTGTCAAAGTGAAAGTTTACCTAACAGATCTAATACTGATATTCAGAAATATTAATAATAAACTAATAATAACTTACTGTTGTTTATTGCAGCAGCTGGTCACTTTATTTCACGCATCCCCCATTGTCTACTCTCTTCTAAATAATGTTAGCCTGCTGCAGTCTGATTGGTCAATTTCTTCACCTGCTTCCCGGGACACAGATTTAAAGTAAATACATCATGAACTTCAGACCTGCCATCTCTATTTATTAGACCCTGAATTTAGTCAAATATTTAACTGACCATGGAAGGTTTTTATTATTAACATGTTTTTACAATGATTTGGGATGTGCTCCAACAAAATTAGGACTCGGACTGATAGAAAACTTTAAAATTGTAGGAAGGCTTTCATTCCCTTTATATTCTTTCATCTTTCCAATAACTTCCAATGCTCTAATCAATCCAGTTCTCTCGAATAATATCAAACTTATTTATTGAATCTAATGTAAGGCCCCAGTTGTATCTTTTATATTTATTATAAGAGAGATGGCCAAGTTTTATTCTAAATACACCACAAAGGTGTCCGATATGTTATTATTGCTTGGTAGAGAAGTTAGCCCACAATGTTTGGTGAAGTGATCACCTTTGTTTTAATATGAGCTACTGTGTTCAAAGCCTCTTTCTAAGTTATATTATAATTAGATGTCAGGTGATTTAAATAATGTTTGTTGGAGTTTCTCCAAATACACACACATTTTGATGAAGAGTTACAATCTGGATGTTGCATTGTCCTTATTTTAGTATATGATTGTACTGGTTAGGGCATAACTAAATAAAACCTATTTAAATAGTGGCCAGAAATAACAACTTAGTAGAGTAATATAAAAATTAAATCTCAACTTTGTACATTATAATTAGATCATCTGTGTGGTGTCACACAAGTGCGCATGGGAGACAGCTAAAGGGCTCAAAAGTTGAAAGGAACTACCTTATCATGACATTGGAAAAATTTGGGTTGGCCCGAACATATGTGCATGGATTACACCAGTTCAGAAACTTCAGTTTGTATTAACAACATTATTATAGACTACTTCAAACTAGAACTTGGTACAAGACAAGGATGCCCCCTGTCACCACTACTTTTTGCAATCGCCATTGAACCACTGGCAATTCACTGTCGAAATGCTATTTAGTTAAAGAGGATTATCAGAGAAGGACTTGAACATACACAGGCTTGGTCCGCAATAGAAATAAAATCCTGCAGCACTTCTTTATATTCCTTGCTTTGTACCCCAATAAATACAAGTTATCACCAATATACTAACAACCCAATTGTGTTTCATTCACTCAGAATATGGAAACAATGTAGGAAGCATTTTAGATAGAGAAGCTTTTATCTGTGGCACCTCTGCACGAGAACCACCTTTTTCTCTCAAACGTACGCAGCTTTTAATGTCTGGAAAACATTTGGTACTAGATCACTCAGAGATCTGTACATAGACAACGTCTTCGCATCCTATGAACAATTACACTCCAAATTTAACCTTCCAGCAACACATTTCTTTTACTACTTCCAAATTAGAAACTTTGTTTAACACATTTCGAAACAGGAATGGAAGGCAGCAATACAAAGAATCCACTCTAGCTCCATATGTGCAAAGCATACAATCATTCAACTTAAAATCATCTATCAAGCACATCTCTCTCGTTTAAAATTGTCCGAAAATGTTTCCAGGGCAAGATCCAGCTTGCGAATGTTGCAATCAAGTTCCAGCCTCACTGGGCCACATGTTCTGGGCTTGCACCAAATTAACATCATTCTGGACCAAAATCTTTAAATGCCTCTCAGACAGCTTTGGTGTCCCAATCCCTCCTAACCCATTAACAGCTGTGTTTGGTGGGCTCACAGCGGGGCTTAAAATGGAGAAGAACAAACAAAACTGGAATTCCCTTTACTTCACTATTGGCACGTAGACTTATCTTGGTCAACTGGAAGAATCCTAACTCACCTCTTTTAAGTCAGTGGGTAACCGATGTTATATACTACCTGGCAGAATCTAATTAATAACGTTTTAGAATAAGCATTTAAATTGAGGAAGTGGATTCTCTTCCTCTTTTTATTCTATTGATTTACTTATCTTTTTTACTATTAAAGTTTCACTATGTTGGCATAGCTCTCTTTCTCGTGGGTGGGTGTTGACTTGACTGGAAAGTTGTTTGATTTTAATAAATTCAATAAAATGTTAAAAAAATAAAGAACTCAAAGAAGGTAATTCCATGCCAGGCCAGGGGGTAGCAGAGTACAATAATCCTTACTTTGTTATTCCTGCAGATCAAACACGGGAAATTCTGCCTGGGTCCAACAACGTCACTTCCAGTTCCTTGTCTGATGACATCACTTCCAGTTCTGGGCCAATGACCTCAATTCCGGTTACATCACTTCCCCTGACTGACCCGAAAAACCCTGCCATCTTTCCTCTGTTAATCAGTTCTGTTTTGGACTCAATCTGTACAAAACTGTGCAACCTATTTTCACTTTTTGCAGCCAGATCTCAAGTATACAGGTGGTTGCCCCTAACCTTTTTGTACCTGTTAAGGCTGATTATTTCACAGTGGTTGTGACAATGAGTCAGTCTATTGACAATCTGGCTTAACCCTATTGTGTTTAATGGATGAATAAAACATTTGCTTAAAGTATTAGTTTCCATATCAATGTATATAATAAAATTCCCCATCAACGGTACATGATCATAATTTAGAGCTAAATCAGATAAAAAAAACTTAAATTCAATCTTGAAAAATGAATACGCCCCTGGAGGTTCTGTAGACTTGTGCTATAGCTCTGCTTTTCTCTGTTTTAATATCAATTATACATCCTCAAAGGATTTAAGTTAGTCTAAATTTTTAGAAACTGTTTGCAGTTCATCCTACAGAATTATCCTAGGGGCATCTCCTTGACTTCTCAATGATTTATAAAGGAATGTTATAACCATTTGGTGCCACCGCAGCTAAAGGAAACGTGTCAGATCGACTAAGACAGGTTTCAGTAAGAAGACACAAATCTGATCTTATATTTAATATATTATTTATTTAAGCTCTTTACTCTCCAAGAGGGTGAATGTTAAATAAACATCAATTTAAACTGAAAAGATTTTTTGATCTGGTATTATACTATTTTTTAATTTCAGTTACTTATACAAGTTGCCCAGTGGTGGTTCTTATTTAAACTCTTGTTCCAATTATGCTCTTTATCCTCTGATTGATAGTTGGTTTAGATTACATGTCCCACTGCAGAACAGCCCTGGATTCATCTAACCTCTTTGGTACTCACTTCCTACCTAAATACAACCAGAAACCAGTCTAGTGTACCCAAATAGTAAGTCATAGATCTCCTAACACCTCAACAGCAGTATATGGAGTGATACCAGATGGATAAGAGTGTGCTATGAACACTCAGTTGTCATATTCTATACCACACCTTTAACGTGCAGGCTTATTCTGCCTTGACTGGAAGAATCCCAGTCCATGTTCTTTAAGTCACTGTGGACATGATGTTATATATTATCTTAAAAAATGGAAAATAAAGTCTAAATCTTTCCACAAGGATCTGCTCAGAATTTTCTGGCATGAACTTATAAAGTAAACATGCGAGGTTATGTAATTTTAACATCTTTAAACTCAAAGTTCTTTATTTCCATTTGTTTCTTTTATTATAAATACTCAAAAGAACAAATTATTTCATTAAGTTGCTTTTTTGCTTTTTTTACTGGGCTTTTTCCTTGGCTCATTCCTAGAAAATGTGTTTGCTGTTTGTCTCAGCTTTCCTGGTGGTGTAAATATTAGTCTGTTAGTAAAGCATATCAATGACGTGTGTGGGTCAACACTGGACTTCAGATGAAGGTTATTGAAAAAAAGAGCCCAGTATAAATGAACGAGTTTCAGAGGTCCTTGCACATTTTCTAAGGGAGGATTCTCAGCCAATTCTAACTCAAGGGTAAGTGGGCAACTTTTATTTTACAAAGCAGTGCTTTAAACACAAACAGAATCAAATTATTGGTTTATTGTCATCACTTTCATTGATGCCATGCTGCAGTTCCAAAGCTTTATAATGAAATTTAAAAGAAATAAAGAACAAATGAAGAGGAGACCCATCAGTTTGTTGTATTAAGCAGATTGAGGAAGAGAAAGGAGCTATATAAATAAAGCATATTCTTATTATTTTAATAATTGTGAATTTCCCCTTGGGATTAATAAAGTATCTATCTATCTATCTATCTATCTATCTATCTATCTATCTATCTATCTATCTATCTATCTATCTATCTATCTATCTATCTATCTATCTATCTATCTATCTATCTATCTATCTAATAATAATAATAACACAAAAGCACTGGTCATGTGGGTCTGTAGTTATGTGAAAGTAGCATTTTGTAAAAATATAAGAAATACAATTAATTTCTTGGCCCATTGGAACTTTCTGTGAAGACGTCTGTTAAGAACTTGGGAGTAATCATGGATGGGGATTTTAAAACGGAAGGCCACATTAATTTGGTTATTAAGTCTATTTTTCTTCCAGATGAGACTCCTATCCTAGGTAAAGGCTTTATTTCCTTTTGAGGATTTTTGAGAAAGTCATACATGCTTTTGTTTCATCACGCCTCGACTATTGTAATGACCATTATTTTGGGGTTAGTCAGGCTTCTCTCTCCCGTCTCCAGTTGGTTCAGAATGTTACTGCCCGTCTTTTAACTGTGTCTAAAAAAATATTACCCCAATACTTAAGGCATTACATTGGCTTCCTATTAAGTATAGGGTTCGATTTAAGTTTCTTACAATTACCTTTTGAATTTTTAAAGGTCTGGCCCAGGGCTGTTTATGTGACCTGATTAGCCCCTACATTCCTGCTAGGTCTCTGAGATCCGCTGACAACACAAAAACGGAGAGGTGACCGGGCATTTTCTGTCCTGGCTGCAAAATTACGGAATGAGTTACCTTTAAATATTATGATGGCTCCATCATTCTTGATTTTTAAATCTCATCTCCAAATTCATTTTCATTGTCTGGCTTTTAATTAGATAGATAGATAGATAGATAGATAGATAGATAGATAGATAGATAGATAGATAGATAGATAGATAGATAGATAGATAGATAGATAGATAGATAGATAGATAGATAGATAGATAGATAGATAGATAGATAGATAGATAGATAGATAGATACTTTATTAATCCCAAGGGGAAATTCACATACTCCAGCAGCACCTTACTGATACAAAAAACAATATTAAATTAAAGATTGATAATAATGCAGGTAAAAACAGACAATAACTTTATATAATGTTAACGTTTACCACCCTGGGTGGAATTGAAGAGTCACATAGTTTGGGGGAGGAACGATCTGAAGCTGCTCCTCTGTCTAGAGATGACATTATTTAGTGGATGCAGTGGATTCTCCATAATTGATAGGAGCCTGCTGAGCGCCCGTCGCTCTGCCACAGATGTTAAACTGTCCAGCTCCATGCCAACAATAGAGCCTGCCTTCCTCACCAGTTTGTCCAGGCGTGAGGCGTCTTTCTTCTTAATGCTGCCTCCCCAGCACACCACCGCATAGAAATACTTCACCTTGAGTGTAGCTTGTCTTCACTTGTGACGTTTTAATTTTTGTATTTGTTTCTGTCATTATTTTTTATATTAATTGGTTATTCTCCTTGTACAGCACTATGGCCTCAACTCTTGTTTTAAGGTGCTTTATAAATAAATGATTGATTGACTGATTGATTGATTGAATTTCAGCTAAAGGCCTGCTTGTTCTAGACAAGCCATTGCCACATAAGACTGGCACCATTTAGGTGCTACCTTGCCTACTGGTGCTCACTGCTCTCTGGTGGACTGTGAGACCCTGCAGTGATCTGAGAGGGCAGCTTAGTTCATCACTGGAGTCACACAGACAGGAGAAGAGAATCCTAAAGAAATGGCTTGACGTGACAGCTGTATGCCCCTTTGTGATATTGTAGCATTTGATTTAGTATCAAATGAGTTGTTTATTTTATTTTTATAGCACTCTTCAAACATGTTGGTTTGTTGTTTTTTTTTTTACAGAGTGAAGATTATTCCTGTGACAGATTGTCAAGAGACTGACGATTTCATACAAAGGAGTCTGTTACTGTCTTGAGAGAAACTGGATTTAACCAGAATAGAACAAGAAGGGGAAGACGGAGAAGCACAACTACATAAGAGAAAAAGGACATCAAAATACAGTATTTACCATACTGTATATACTCGCATTTAAATTCTCCTGCAGATAAGTCAAGAGCTTAATGTTACCTTGGCTTTAAATCTGTTTAATGGTATTTAGATAAAAAAAGGTATCGATTTCTATCAAAAGCAAGGAAAATTCTGAGTGACCTCCATCAAACCTTCAACTGGCAACGTATGTTCTTTACTACAGTTTGTTTATTAGTGCAAAGTTGTGTTTGACAGGTAAGTTCTTGTTTTACTGTGTTTTAAATGTAATATTACTGTTTCTCTTTAAAAAAAATGTGCTGACAAATGAAATTTACCTACTGGGACAATAAACTTGAAAAGAATAAAATAGAATAGAAGAGGACAGAGGTGAACACCAGAAGAAATGACTTCTCAAAGTGGAACAGTCTCTTAACTTTGAGGATTTGGGGGATACAAGAATATGAAAATGTCATGTGGATAAAGTTTGGGCTTCAGAGGAACAAGACGCGTTCTCAAAGCT
Source organism: Erpetoichthys calabaricus (assembly GCF_900747795.2). NCBI lineage: Eukaryota > Metazoa > Chordata > Cladistia > Polypteriformes > Polypteridae > Erpetoichthys > Erpetoichthys calabaricus. The sequence goes on from NC_041394.2 coordinate 335,450,088, forward strand.
GAATCTCAGGAGATAAAGTCACCTGATATTCCAACACCCTCTACTCAAACTACGATCTCCGCGGCTAAAGAAGGCCAACAGCACACCTCTAGTGAAACGTCTGAAGATGTTTCAGAGACTCCATACAGACACCATGCCATCAAGCAGAGGGACGTAATTCATGTCACTTGTCAACTGCTTTCATGCAGTTTTAATACTGAAAAGTGTGGCTAAGTATGCTTTATTAGGTGTCTCCACACAGTCCTGATAACCTCCTTTTCTTGGTCGTTTTTTGAGTGCTATTATAAAGCAAAGACTGGATGTGGATACAGATTGGGTGTGGATACAGTAATATTATCACAGGATATCCTGGACATAACAGCACGCCAACATTTTAAGTCAAGCACATTGTCATTCTGTTTTTTTTTTGTTTGTTTTTTTTTTTTTTTTTTACAATTTAAATTACTTTTCCTTCCTTTCATCAGAAATCACAATGAAGTGGCCTCTCTTTGCTTTCTGTCTTCTTCTCTCCGGCTGCAATGTGTGCTGTGAAAAAGGTAAGCATGTCAATACTAGTGACCTGTTGAAGCTTCTCATAGTTTGTATTGATTTTTATCTCATTTGGGGTCAATGGAATTTGAATGCTGAGACAAAAGTGGATATAAGATTGGACTTCAGCTGTGTGTACCCGAATATTTCCCTCATCTCCAAACACAATTTAACTCTTTCACTCAAGCAAAATGTGCTGCGTCAATTGCCAAATCGAAAAGAATCCACTATGATTGAATTGATCCTGGACTCTGCTATCCAGCTAACAGGCTATACTGCACAGCGCCATGATAGGACCAGTGACTCCGGTAAGAACAGAGGAGGGGGGCTGTGTGTGTACGTAAATAACAACTGGTGTACAAATACAGTGACTGTAGACAGTCACTGCTCCCCGAATCTGAAGTATGTGACTGTTAGATGTAGACCCATTCCCATTGGGATTAATAAAGTATCTATCTATCTATCTATCTATCTATATATCTCCCTAGAGAGTTTACTGTGGTCATGATTACCGCTGTTTTCATAGCACCGGATGCTGACCAGTCAGCTGACCAAGCACCCTGATGCTGTGTATATCATTGCTGGGGACTTTAACCATGTGGATTTAAAACTTGTGCTCCCTAAATTCCATCAGCACGTCAAGTGTGCCACCAGAGGAGCTAACACATTGGATAAAGTCTACACAAACATTAAACAGGGCCACATCGCTACCACACCTGGGCCACTCTGAACACACGTCACTGTTTTTAATCCTGGCATACATCCCACTCAGGAAAACTGCCCCTAATAGCACAAGGACAGTTAAAACTTGGCCAGATGGAGCCTCTCAGCAGCTGCAGGACTGTTTCAGTAGGACCAACTGGGACATCTTTGAACACCCAGACCTTGAAGTGTTTAGTGACAGCGTACTGTGTTATATTAAGAACTGCACAGACATTGTCACAGTGGATAAATGTATCTGGGTCTACCCCAATCAGAAGACCTGGATGACCAGGGAAGTCCAGAGGCTGCTGAAAGAGAGGAACACTGCCTTCAGGTCTGGTGACAAGGTCCTCCTTAGAACAGACTGTGCCAGCCTAAAGAGGGGCATCCGAGAGGCTAAGTCAGGCTATAAAAGGAAGATCGAGGAACAACTGGACAGTAACAATGGCAGGCAAGTGTGGATGGATGTCCAGCATATGACCAACTACAGGACAAGTCCTGGAGCTGTGGGAGGTGATTTATCACTGGCTGAGGAACTGAACCACTACTTTGCCCAGTTTGAAGTGGATCCACAGCCAGACCCTATCCAGAAACCAACAACAGCCCCATCTTCACAGTGGGGGAGCACGAGGTGAGACACATGCTGCGGGCTATCAACCCACGGAAGGCAGCTGAACCTGACGGTATCTCAGGACGCATGCTGAAAGACTGTGCAGACCAACTGGCTGGGGTCTTCAGAAGGATATTCAACCAGTCTGTGTCTCAGTCCACTGTGCCACCCTGCCTGAAATCCCCTGTCATAGCGCCTCTGGCCAAGAAACAGACCAGACCAGTCTTAATGACTACAGGCCAGTTGCACTGACCCCTGTGGTTATGAAGTGCTTTGAGAAGCTCATCAGGAACCACATCATGTCATTCATTCCTCCCATGCTTGATCTGCACCAGTTTGCCTACAGAGCAAACAAGTCTATGGAGGACGCTGTGGCCACTGTTCTCCATGCTGTTCTGTCCCATCTGGAGCAGCAGGGGAGCTACGCACGGCTGCTCTTCATAGACTTCAGCTCTACCTTGAATACCATCTTACCCCACAGACTGGTGACCAAGCTGTCAGACATAGGACTTCCACACTCCATCTGCCTTTGGATCAAGGACTTCCTGAGTGATAGCACTCAGAGGTTTAGAGTGGGCCCCTACTTCTCCAAACCCATCAGCCTCAGCACTGGCTCCCCACAGGGCTGTGTGCTGAGCCCCCTGCTCTATACCCTCTGCACCCACACTTGCATTCCTGCCCATTGCAGTAACACCATTGTTAAGTTCACTGATGATACCACGGTAGTAGGGCTCAACTCTGGAAGGGATGAGTCCGCCTACAGGGATAAGGTGGAGCAGCTGACAATGTGGTGTAGGAATAACAACTTGCTCCTAAATACAGCCAAGACCAAGGAGCTCATCATGGAATTCAGGAAGAAGGCAGACAACATCCAGCCACTCATCATCAACAGGGACTGTGTGGAGAGGGCCTCAGACTTCCGCTTCTTGGGAGTCACCATTAGGGAGCACTTGACCTGGGGAACACACACTGCTGAGGTAGAGAAGAAGGCGCATCACTTTTTCCACATTTTGTTATGTTACAGCCTTATTCCAAAATGGATTAAATTCATTTTTTTCAACACCCCTTAATGACAACGTGAAAAAAGTTTACTCAAGGTTTTTACAAATTTATTAAAAATAAAAAAACTGAGAAATCACATGCACATAAGTATTCACAACCTTTGCTCAATACTTTGTCGATGCACCTTTGGCAGCAATTACAGCCTCAATTACAGTCTTTTTGAATATGATGCCACAAGCTTGGCACACCTATCCTTGGCCAGTTTCGCCCATTCCTCTTTGCAGCACCTCTCAAGCTCCATCAGGTTGGATGGGAAGCGTCGGTGCACAGCCATTTTAAGATCTCTCCAGAGATGTTCAATCGGATTCAAGGACATTCACAGAGTTGTCCTGAAGCCACTCCTTTGATATCTTGGCTGTGTGCTTAGGGTCGTTGTCCTGCTGAAAGATGAACCGTCGCCCCAGTCTGAGGTCAAGAGCACTCTGGAGCAGGTTTTCATCCAGGATGTCTCTGTACATTGCTGCAGTCATCTTTCCCTTTATCCTGACTAGTCTCCCAGTTCCTGCCGCTGAAAAACATCCCCACAACATGATGCTGCCACCACCATGCTTCACTGTAAGGATGGTATTGGCCTAGTGATGAGCGGTGCCTGGTTTCCTCCAAACGTGACACCTGGCATTCACACCAAAGAGTTCAATCTTTGTCTCATCAGACCAGAGAATTTTCTTTCTCATGGTCTGAGAGTCCTTCAGGTGCCTTTTGGCAAACTCCAGGAGGGCTGCCATGTGCCTTTTACTAAGGAGTGGATTCTGTCTGGCCACTCTATCATACAGCCCTGATTGGTGGATTGCTGCAGAGATGGTTGTCCTTCTGGAAGGTTCTCCTCTCTCCACAGAGGACCTCTGGAGCTCTGACAGAGTGACCATCGGGTTCTTGGTCACCTCCCTGACTAAGGCCCTTCTCCCCCAATCACTCAGTTTAGATGGCCGGCCAGCTCTAGGAAGAGTCCTGGTGGTTTCGAACTTCTTCCACTTATGGATGATGGAGGCCACTGTGCTCATTGGGACCTTCAAAGCAGCAGAAATTTTTCTGTAACCTTCCCCAGATTTGTGCCTCAAGACAATCCTGTCTCGGAGGTCTACAGACAATTCCTTTGACTTCATGCTTGGTTTGTGCTCTGACATGAACTGTCAACTGTGGGACCTTATATAGACAGGTGTGTGCCTTTCCAAATCATGTCCAGTCAGCTGAATTTACCACAGGTGGACTCCAATTAAGCTGTAGAAACATCTCAAGGATGATCAGGGGAAACAGGATGCACCGGAGCTCAATTTTGAGCTTCATGTCAAAGGCTGTGAATACTTATGTACATGTGCTTTCTAAATTTTTTTATTTTTAAAAAATTTGCAAAAATCTCAAGTAAACTTTTTTCACCTTGTCATTATGGGGTGTTGTGTGTAGAGGAAAAAAATGAATTTAATCCATTTTGGAATAAGGCTGTAACATAACAAAATGTGGAAAAAGTGATGCGCTGTGAATACTTTCTGGATGCACTGTATAGCAACAAACCTGGGCTGCTTGCACCTTCTCCATGTGAGATTTTAGAATAAGTCTAATTTTGGCAAATCTATCGCATAACTGTGCAATATATTCAAGTATATTTATACAGGGGAGCGCCTCCTCCTCCCAACACTCTTTTAAAATAACTATTATACCTCAGGGTTGTCGTCCATATAATAATTCAAAGGGTGAGAACCCCGTAGATGGTTGTGGGACTTCTCGATATGCAAAAAGGATGAGGGGGAGGTGCTGATCCCAGTTCCTTCCATCCTCATTGACTACCTTGCACAGCATCTGTTTGAGAGTTTGATTAAGACCAGACTAGACCATCGACTAGACCATTGGTTTGAGGATGATATACCGAGGTCTTTAAATGTTTTATTTTCAGTAATTTGGCCGTCTCCCTGAACGTCTCCAAGGTAAAAGGGGTCCCTTGATCCGTCCTACTCGATAGTGTGTGACAATCGCTGGTTTTGACATTTCTTCTTTTCCTCCTTTAACAAAAGAATCTAAGAGTTTAGTGGGTGCCTTTCGTGTTATGTACACATCACAGGTGTAAAACAGCTGGATTCTCAACTTTCTAAATTCACAGAACACAAGCACTGTTGAATGAACACATCCATGTTGCCATTGGTCCATCTCTGTTTCTTTTTATCTTATATACGCAAATGACTGCAGGAGTTGACAGACATATCCTGAAATTTGACTCTCTCATTGTGAGTCTTTGACAAGATAAGGAGGACAGCTGTGGACCTGTTGTTGATGAGCTTCTACAATGGTGTGATCATTCTTTTTTACATTGAAAAATCTCTAAGACAAAGTATATGGCTGTAGATTTTTGACGTTGCTCTTCTTCCCCCTATGATAAATCATAAATGTGTAGAATATGGACATGGTGGAGCAATATTTTGAATTTCCCCATGGGGCTAAGAAAGTTTTATCTAATCTAATCTAATACAAATACAGTATTTACGATCAATTGTTGATTATAGGCTTACCTATTGCCTAATTTTCCTTGTATATTTTTCTTTTTTCTTTCTTCATCTTGTAAAGCACTTTGAGCACCATCATTTGAATGAAAACGAGCTATCTAAAAAATTTTGTTGCTGTTGTTGCTGTTTAGAAATTGCCATGTCATTTTCTACCCAGCTTAATCCAGACCAGTGTTGCAGGGTGCTTTGAGCCTATCTCAACTAACATGAAGAGCAAGACAGGAACAAACACCGGACAGGGTGGCAGTCCATTGCAAGGTGAACACACACACTGCAGCCACAGCCAATTTAGCATCGCCCATTTCACTTAACCATCATGTCTTTGGACAGCTGGAGGAAACTGGAGCACCCGGAAGAAACCCATGCAGAGATGTAAACTCCACCCAGGGATGTGAACCCTGGTGTCCTTACTGGAAGGCAGCAGCACTACCATTGTCCCACCATGCCTGCCTTTATTTTTAGAAATGTTTAATCTCTATATCCTCTTTAATAAAATCCCTGTGTGCGTCCAGGTGTCCATGTGTGTGTCTTCTGGTGAAGTGCGCATGCGCAGGGCACGGTGCAATATTACTGTCAGAGAAAGTTACAGGCATTTTACGGAAATACAAACCAGTATTACTGCGAGAGGAAATTAAAGGTACACAATACAGTGACGCATATTACAGCCACATACAAGCCAGTATTACTGTCAGAGGAGATTAAAGGCATATTACCGACGCGCACGCCTGTATTACCGCCAGAGAAAATTAAAGGTATATTACGGACGTACAAGCCAGCAGATGTACAAGACAGTATTATTGTCACAGAAAATTAAAGTCACACAATACACGGCGGCAGCCCACAAAGAAGTCAGCTCAGCAAGTAAACATCAACAAAAGAAAGGCTGAAAGACAAAGAAAAATACGACCAACAAAATGAATGAGGTCAAAGTCCCTTGCCATTTAATATAGACTGTTCCTACTGATGTTTATGCACTATTGTTCTAGCGCCCGTTATTGTAACGGGTTTAATGACTAGTATATATATATATAAAATCCAGCATCTATCTGTCTGTCCACTTTTCACGAGAGAACTACTTAACAAATTTAGATGGGGTTTTTTCTATAATTTGCTTGAACATTCCGGATGATTTTGCGACTTCTCTCATCACACTAAGTATCATAGTTCACTTACATGAGTGATATATTTGCGTTAATCCAAGACAGAGGCTGCGGGAGGGGGAAGCGTGACATCAGGAGTGGGGAGCCGGGCAGGGCCCTCATCACTCACACGCCAGCCTCCATTTGAGTCGGTATACAGTACCCTTGGCCACGTTTTGGAGCGTGCCTTGCCTCCACTTAGCTAGTGATACCTGCTTGTTTATTGTTTTTTAAAGTTTGTCCTGTTTCACGAATACACAGGCGGAGCCGCAGGGGACATCTAGCTTAATATAAAAGTAACATTCTTTTTTTTATTATTTCACAGGTCTTAAAAAGATGTCATTGATTTTTCCTGAGGAAACTGACAACAGTTATGTGATGCTTCGTCCAGCTAAGCCCATGAGCTTCACAGCCTTCACACTCTGCATGTGCGTCGCTTCGGAGTTACATTTATTGCGGGAAACTGTACTATTTTCCTATTATAACTCAGGAGATGCACTAAATCTGTGGGTTGAATATGGAAAATTTAATTTTTACTTGCTTCACTCAAATCCTGTAAGTTTCAGACTTCCTCAGCTCAACTCATTCTGGACAAATCTATGTGTAACATGGGAGTCGTCGTCTGGACTGACTGCCATTTGGGTTGATGGTAAAAGTAGTGGCAGGAAAGTTTATAGACAAGGACACGAGGTTCAGGATGGGGGAATTGTAATTCTGGGACAAGATCAGGATAATCCAGGGAATGAGTTTGACAAAAAGCAAAGCTTTATTGGGGAAATAACCAGCGTTCATCTTTGGGACTATGTGCTACCGTCTGATGAACTATGCCTTGTCAGTCAAGGACATACTGAGCCTAAAGGGAATGTGATTGATTGGAATACTGTGGGTTATGAAGCTAGAGGAAATGTTTTAATAAAACCCGTTAACAACTATAAATTTTGCACGTCAGTTAGTTCCTCTAAAATGTGGTGAATAAATGTTGGTAATCTATTCTTATTTGTGTAAGGTGTTCCGAATTAAACTAGAAAGACCTGAAGCTGCACCAGACTATCGAAACATGAAGTTATTATACGTGGAGTTCAGTAGCAGAATTTCAATCCAAGAGTCTCCACACAACCCACTCACATTAAATATATAACATATATAAATTACAAGAATTCTAAAGATGGCATTGTGCACTTCTGTGACTCCTTCTTTTGCTACTATTCTGTCCATTTAATGACTTTTTATATGGATTGCTCTATTCTATTTTCAATTTAGGTATACTGCATATATTCACAAATATAAAAGTTATAAAAAATAAATAAATACCTAATTAATCTAAAAAAGTATATTATATGCAATGAATATATATCCTCTGTGACAGGAATGACAGGGTGCCAGAAGAAAATCTGGGCCGCCAACCATTTAAGATTTTGACAAAACAAAAAGGTTCACTCTTTGGCCTCTTTGCCCTTGGGCTACAAAAAAAATATTAGGCTACTAGCCAGAAGTCAGGGGCATGTGCCGTCTAGAAGGTCACTCTAACCAAAAATGACTCCTACTTCTGGGCTTTTATGGACGGAGAATTGGAAGGAGCAGAGTCAAATGCCCTTACTGGGTGGTTTCTCCACACCGCAGGCAAAGAAGGAGATGGCAATGTTAGCGATAGCATGCCCCTCTCATCCTGGCAGGTATTACATACCTTGACAGAGCCTGAAAGGAAATCCTCTGGCATGCGTGGGTGACAGCTCTTATAGTTTAACCACCGAGCACTTTAGTTGGGTTTATAAAACCTCTAAAAAGTAAAGACCTGAGAAAATTGTAACATTTCAACAGATAAAGGTAAAGTCAGCTAGCAAGCTAAGATGGCAAAGCAAAATTCTATCCAGAAAGAAAATTCAGTAATAACAGAATTATAGATTCAGTGGAAACTGGGATGAAGGGAGGTCAAGAGTCATCTGACAGAGGCTATCTAGCCATCCATTCTACAGTTTACTGTTACTTATCTACATTGAATATGACAAAAGTCATGGATCTTCTCAGATTCCATTCTTGGGCGAGAAAGAATAACTTGATCAAAGCAGAGGTGACACCAAGTGACATCACAGGACATTGAGCAAATAAAGTAAGAATGAGAAAGATTCAGTAAGTGGAGGGTTACATTCTGATGAAAAGGCTCGAAACGTTTGAAGGATGAGCCATTAAATAACGAAACAAGCGAAACAAGCTAAAGCAAAATTACTCAATGAAGCAATCACTGGAAAATTAACAAAATCAAAAGAAAATATTGCTAATTCTATGAGATTTCTCATACACAGTAATGAAAACAGAAGTTTCAAGGTAAGGAAGGTAAAAGTTTTGAGGTAAGCTAGTGTGACCACAAGGGGGCGTCAAAGACCCCCAAACCACAGACACAATAATGCCTAACACGATTCCAGGTTCTATAAAAAGGTTTTTATTTGTCTCCAGCACCTTCTGTATGCAATCACCAGCCACAATGCACAAATACAAATTCTTTCCTTCCACTTCCCGCAGAGTGTTTTCCACTGCCTCCTAACTCTGACTCAGTTAAGTGAGGATGAAGGCTCCCTTTTGAATCCGACCCAGAAACTCCTTCCGTTGTCATACCCAGCATTTCCATGTTGTGTGGAAACTAGTGCAGTCCTCCATTTGCAGCACCTTCTGATGGTACCTAAAGACCAGGGCTGTCTTAACGTATGGCTACACTGGGCAATTGCCCGGGGGCCCGACAAGCATAGGGGCCTCATGCTAATCTATGAATTTTATGATTTGCTGTCAATAAATAAATACTATACTATACTAAACTATAAATATATGTTATTGTGTTACAAGTGAACATTGGCATTCGCCACTGATTTATCATCATGGTCACCTCTGCAACCTCATGTGCATGTATGTGTACGGATCTCATGCACTACATAACGTAAAAGCGTATATGTTAACGTCACTTCAACTCAATTCTCTGCAAAGAAATTTCGCAAACATTTGTGTTGAACATTCGATTAAAAAAAAATAATTCATATTAATTTCATATTGTGCCATCTCCTTCTGTATGGTTTACCAATTAAGTATTATTTATATGTTGACATTTTTGTGTTTTTCAAGGCTCATGTTATATTGTTCAAATCTTTGTGTTGATTAATCGTCGCCATTTAATGTTTAAACACTGATTTTGTTGGAAGTACCAATGCAATAAATATGCGTTTAATTTTATCAACAATTTACATCTTTATTTCTGTGAGTGGTTGTGTAGGTGGGGGTCCCAGTGGGAGGCCTATAATGCTATTAAGAAGGTCCTGCCAAAGACCCCTAAAAGGCTGTGTTTCCAGACTCCAACTCCCATGCCACCCTGTGGGTGTTCTAATCAGGTTCAGCCCTGAATGACACTGTCCCTTCTCATGTGAGGGAATAAACTGCTCCTGGGATGACCAATTGGCCAGTCTATCCATTATGGCCTCCTATCGCTCAGGGACCTACAGTAGTTATACGCACTAAAATTCTGAATTCTTATAATTTCTATCTATCGACTATTACTATTTTGTAATTTTCAGTTAGGTTTTGATGTTTTGGTTAGTACTGATTTAACAGCTTTAGACCCTGACTGATTCTGACAATCAGTTCTTCTCCCAGTCCTCTCATTAAATTTCCTTCTGACCAACCATCAAATTAATCTTGGTAAAAAAAACAGGAGAAAACACAAATGCCAATGCAAAGTGCATGGGGCTCAGCAGTCCATTTTAACAGCATGCCTGTGGAATTAGCAGTAATAGCCCAACCAGCATGAGAGAATTATTAAGTGGTAACATAGCATTCATCTTAAGAAATAGAATAAAGAGTCAATAAATGTCAGAAACAACAACAACATGTATTTATATGGCATATTTTCATGCAAATGATGTAACTCAAAGTGCTTTACAAGATAAGAAAAGTATAAAAATAAGATTAGGCAATACTAAGTTACAAACAATAAAGTAATGTCCGTTGGCCAAGAGGACAGATAAAACAAAAACAAAAAAAAATTCTCTAGAGGGTTGGAGAAAAAAAAACAAAATCTGCAGGGGGTCCGAGATCACGAGACCACCCAGTCATGAATGGGCATTCTATTTAACATCTTCTTCTTCTTCTTCTTCTTCTTCTTTCGGCTGCTCCCATTAGGGGTTGCCACAGCGGATCATATTCTTCCATATCTTTCAGTCCTCTGCATCTTGTTCTGTTACATCCATCACCTGCATGTCCTCTCTCACCACATCCATAAACCTTCTCTTAGGCCTTCCTCTTTTCCTCTTCCCTGGCAGCTCTATCCTTAGCATCCTTCTCCCAATATACCCAGCATCTCTCCTCTGCACATGTCCAAACCAATGCAATCTCACCTCTCTGACTTTGTCTCCCAACCGTTCAACTTGAGCTGACTCTCTAATCTCCTCATTTCTAATCCTGTCCATCCTCATCACATCCAATGCAAATCTTAACATCTTTAACTCTGCCACCTCCAGCTCTGTCTCCTGCTTTCTGGTCAGTGCCACCGTCTCCAACCCATATAACATAGCAGGTGTCACTACTGTCCTATAGACCTTCCCTTTCACTCTTGCTGATACTAGTCTGTCACAAATTACTCCTGACACTCTTCTCCACCCATTCCACCCTGCCTGCAATCTCTTTATCACCTATCTATCTTACACAACCCCCATTACTCTGTACTGTTGATCCCAAGTATTTAAACTCATCCACCTTCGGCAATTCTACTCCCTGCATCCTCACCATTCCACTGACCTCCCTCTCATTTACACACAAGTATTCTGTCTTGTTCCTACTGACCTTCATTCCTCTCCTCTCTAGAGCATATCTCCACCTTTTCAGGATCTCCTCAACCTGCTTCCTGCTATCGCTACAGATCACAATGTCATCAGCAAACATTATAGTCCACAGGGACTCCTGTCAAATTTCATCTGTCAAACTGTCCATCACCATTGCAAATAAGAAAGGGCTCAGAGATGATCCCTGATGTAATCCCACCTCCACCTTGAATGCATCCGTCGGTCCTACCACAGACCTCACCACTGTCACACTTCCCTCGTACATATTCTGTACAACCCTTATGTACTTCTCTGCCATTCCCGACTTCCTCATACAATACCACAGCTCCTCTCAAGGCACCCTGTCATATGCGTTCCCCAGGTCCACAAAGACGCAATGCAACTCCTCCTGGCCTTCTCTAAACTTCTCCATCAACATCCTCAGAGCAAACATTGCATCTGTGGTGCTCTTTCTTTTCATGAAACCATAATGCTGCTCACTAATCATCACCTCACTTCTTAACCTAGCTTCCGCCATTCTTTCCTATAACTTCATGCTGTGGCTCATCAATTTTATTCCTCTCTAGTTTCCTAATAAATGGGGATGGTTACGTCAGGAAGGGCATTCGGTGTAAAATTTTGCCAAATCAGTATGCATTCTATCTAAAATAAATGATCTAAATCAGTCCTCAGACTTCACATGGAAGAATTAGATCCATTAGATCAAGCTGCCTCCCCCTAATGGCCATTCCATAGCTGAGCCAGTGCTGGGCCAGCCAATCTGATGAAAGGACCCCTCTACCCGACAATTCCTGCAATCCTCCATCAGAGATGACTTTACCTTAGGCAGACAAAACAATTTGATTGATCTGATGAATACTCCCTCTTCAGCATTAACTGAAGGGATAATTAAAGAACCAATGAACAGGTTTCTTCTTACTTTCTGCCTCAAAGAGGTTTTATCAAACTTGTCCTAGTACAGGATTAGTGTCTTTCCTTAATTAATATGTTTGATTTGTACCACACTAGCCCTCCATGCAGGTTAAACCAGCAATTGAAAGCAATCTCATGTAAACATGAGAAATAAAGAATCAGTTATAATCATTCAGGACAGAGAGAATTTGACAAGTCAAAAAGGCAGCAAAGTGAAAACACCCAAAAAAAATAAAGTTTTTGTCCAGCATGAAGACTTAGCCTTATGGATGGATCAGGTTTAAAGGTCTGAATCACACAGTGGAAAGGTTGTTACTCCCTAAGTAGTTTTAACACTAACTAAATGTGCAGACAAGTTGTGCAATATCCACAGCAGTCAGAAACAATAAATGAAATGGAAGTATGGAAATCATTAAATTAACAATAAAAAATAATAACAACCTTAAAAAGAAATTAGTAGTGTTCAATATGAGAAGAAACTCTGAAAATCATAACAATTATAAGAAACAAGTTATTAGAAAGTCATGACTGTGACCCTAACAAATGTTGGAAAAGCTAAAATAATGAGATGATTTTTTTTCATTTATTGAATCTTTGTATGATTGTCTGTTTATTATTTGCTAAATATTAATATGTTTAGTTTTCTCTTTTCATGTTGTAGGTACCAAGTTGAATAGACTGGCATCTTGATGAGGAGGAAGGGTGGTTACTTACCCAGATAGGAGGTCATAAAGGAAGGCTATGGAAGGAAAAGTGTCACTTCTGGGGTAGTTGTTGATACCATTCCTGGCTGGGAAGTGTGATGGACGGCCGGCAACTCATCCCAGCAGACACATCCAGGCCGTTAGATGGTGTCTTCCCTGCAGCAAAGGGAGATGGAGTTCGGTTTCACAGCCCTGTTGGGGACCCTGGGGGCCACTGTGGGACGCTGCAGGAAGACAGGGGGTTTTTATTTCCCGTATAGCCTGGAAGTACTCCCAAGTCATGGGGACGGAAGAACTGAAGTACTTCCGGGCTGAAGAAAAATATAACTCTTTATCTGACCTGGAAGTGCTATGGAATCACGTGGACTGAAGGACAGGAACACTTCCGGGTCAAGGACTATTTAAAGGACTGTGGGAAACCCAGTAGGAGAGCCGGAGTTGGGAGGAAGTGTGACGGAGCTGCTGGGTGGAAGAGGAGGATTTATTGTTGTGATTATTGATTATTATTGTGTTTTGTGGAGGTGGAGGTGCTTTGTGCACATTATAAAAGAAATTAAAAATATTACTGGGACTTTTACCTGGTGTTTGGACGTGTTGTCTATGGGTTTTACGGGGCAACAGCGACCCCTAGTGTCACAGAAGATATAACAGAAGGACAGGGAAGGTCTGTCTCTTGGGGCCATGTAGTCCCCCAGTATGTCAGATGGCAGCATCACTCGAGTAGAGCTCCCATTTCCACCCTCGCAGGGCGATATCCTGTAGTCTTGATGGACAGCCCTGTCAGAGTATGTGGGTGGCACCAGAGGGAACTGTAGGGAGAGGACTTACACATTTTAAGGAGGTTCTACCTGACCCGGAAGTGCTTTGAGAATGTAATCATGTGATACCAGAAATACTCCCAGAAGCCGATCAACCTCATCCAGGGGAGCTAGAGTTGGGAGGTTGAGGACAATACTTGCCTGAAGGAGAGCAGAGGAGAATTAATATATAAACTGTGTGTGTCAATACTTTTGGAAGAAAACTGAAAACGGGCATGTGTGAATAATAAAATGCACTTATTGTTGAACCCTTGGCTGTGAACATGCATTGTGTCTCGAGTCTGGGGTTCAGTGGCACCCCCTACCTGTCACAATGCATTGACAAATATTATTTAGTTAATTCATTTTCTTGCATTTTTTAATGTTTATTCTATTTTAATGTATTATATTCCTTGTGCCATGTAGGCGGAAATAACACAGCAGCAAATGCCACAGCTGGGGCACCACTCTCTAACACTGATGATTAATGGAAACATTGATTGTGAACTTTCCTGTTTTGGCTTTCTTTATATAACCTTTGTAAAATGTTTCTTTTCAATTATTTTTAGTTTTTGAACTTTAACTGTGTTAAAGGGATTATGATTATTGGGTTCCAGACTAGGTTTGTTAACTCAGATCCTCCTTTTTAGCATAATCTCTTTTTGTTCACCATATACTTTTGTGTCATACATTTTTTCAAATTAAAGAAACTTGTTTTATTATTGTGAGCACAGGGTTTGACAGTTTACCTCCTCCCTTTTCTTATTTTTTGACATTGTGAGTGCATTCTGGGCCTTTTCTCTCTTCATAGTCTGCGTAGGCCGAAGCCTGTTTTTTAGTTGCAACAAGGCAGACTGTTTTCTAGGCCTCAGAGGTGTCCCGAGGCTACATGTTGGAGACAAAGCCTCATTTTAAGTTTAAAATGCAAAATGCCCACACTAGAGAAACAAACAAATATAATGATCATCCCTGTAAAAATTAAACCAAAAAAGCTATTTTCAGCCCAGAGATTATTCAATTGAAGTGCATCAAGAAATGCTACAGTGGCTCCTTTATACCAACAGCAATTCAACTGCTTTGTGCCTCCCTGGAACCGTGACAGCCAGGATTGTCTCAAGACGCAAATCTGGGGAAGGCTACAAAAAGATTCTTGATGCATTAAAGGTCCCCAAGAGCGCAGTTGCCTTCCTAATTCTTAAATGGAAGAGTTTTGGAACAACCACAACTCTTCCTAGAGCTGACTAAGAAGTGGTTTGTTAAGAGAGGTGACCAAAAACCTGATGGCTACTCTAGCTGAGCTCCAGAGATTCTCTGTGGAGATGGGAGAAACTTCCAAAGGTGGCAACCATTACTCAACACTCCACCGATCTGGGCTTTGTGACAGAGTGGCCAGACAGAAGCTTCTCCTCAGTAAAAGACAAATAGAAGCCTGCTTGATGTTTACAGAAAAGTGCATGAAGGACCCTCAGACTGTGAGAAACAAGATTCCGTGTTCTGATAAAACCAAGATTAGCATCATGTTTGGAGGACACTAGGCACTGTTCATCATCCGTTCAATACCATTCCAGTGGTGAAGCATGGTGGCGACAGCATCACACCATGGGGTTGCTTTTCAGCAGCAGGGACTGGGTGACTAGACAGGGTTGATGGAGAGCTTACTGGAGCAAAGTACAGAGCAATCCTGAATGAAAACCTGTTCCAGAGCACTCTAGACCTCAGACTGGGCCAAAGTGTCATTCTTCCAACAGATGAAGCAAAGACAATACAGGAGTGGTTTATGGTCCACTCTTTGAATGTTCTTGAACTCAATCAAATATCTCTAAAGAATATTTAAAATAGTTGTCCACTGTATGTCTGCATCTGACCTGACAGAGCTTGAGAAAATCTGCAAAGAAAGATGGCAGAAAATCCCTAAATCCAGGTGTACAAAGTTTGTTGCATGAAACCTAAGAAGGCTGTAATCACTGCAAAAGGTATTTCAAGAAAGTACTGAGCAAATAGTCAGAATACTCAGTTTTTTATTTACAATAAATTGGCAAAAAGTTTTCACTTTGCCTTTCTAGAGTATTGAGTGTTGCTTGATGATGAAAATAAATTAATTAAAATAATTTTAGCACGAGGCTTCATCATATGTCAGCCTTGTCGAGAGGTTTGCTTACCTCGGCAGTGACATTCAAGTCTCTGGTGACTCTTCCTACAAAGTCAGTAGACAGATTGGGAGAGCATGAGGGGTCACGAAGTTGCTAGAAAGGGGTGTGTGGCACTCCTGATATCTATGCCAAGTCTTTAGAGTCCTGGTGCTACCTGTCTTGCTATATGGTTGTGAGACATGGACGCTCTCCAGTGACCTGAGACAAAGACTGGACTCCTTTGGTACTGTGTCTCTTCGGACTTTGTGTCAAATGAGCAGTTGCTCATGGAGTCCCGAATGAGGCACATTACCTGCATTGTGAGGGAGTGTCAGTTACGGCACTACAGCCATGTCTTACGACTCCCCAAGGGTGATCTGGCTCGCAGGATCCTCATTGTTGAGGACCCTAGTGGCTTGGCCAGGCCCAGGGGATGCCTACATAACACCTGGATGCAGCAGATAGAGGTTCATTTCAGGAGGGTGGGACTGGACAACGTGTGTCTGCCTGGGGGGTTGCCAACCAGAATCCTGTGCTGTTTCATTGTATGGTGGGTGCAGCAACGTGCTGTACCAGTGCATACTCCCCAACCTGACCTGACTTGACTTGACCTGACCTTCATCATAGCAAAATGTGAAAAAGTGAAGTGGTCTGATTACTTTCTTAATTTGTTATATAAATGGAATATCTCTTTAGTTCATTTGCTATTTGCTACTAATTTGAAGTTCTTCTCGTTGAGGCAGAAAGAGCTCTGTAATCGTGTGGCCCTTTCTGTTCAGTGGGGTTTGAGTGGAGATTTTCATGGAGTATTCTTGGAACAGATTGCTGTGCTTGGCTCTGCTGCTTTCATTTGTTGAGTTGTTTGCTGTTTGTTTTGGCTTCCATTGCAGTTCCACTTTCCGTCTGTTACTAACCTCTGTATCACTGACCCACTTTGTAAATACTGAACCCCTCATGAAGGTTATTAAAACAAGAGCACAGTATAAACCGGAGGAGTTTTGTTAATCTGTACACGTCTCCAATGTTCTTAAGTGGGGATCTCAGTCTATTCCAGCAGAAGGGTAAGTGGGAAATGTTTAGTTTTACTGAGCTTTGAGTTACACACACACAGAAACCAAGGACTTTAAGTGACATCTTGATTTAGTTTCTTCGCTGTCAGTGATTCCATGCTTCATGGTGGAAATTTTGTGAACTGTAAAATTTAAACGAGGTGAGACTTTTTAGTCCATCAAGCCTGTTTGGTTATCTAATGGCTGATTGCTGTCCCTCACACAGCAAAACCAGTAATATGGGAACAGAATCTGAGACTGCAAGCCATGTAGGTCTGCAGTTCAAGTGAGTGTTGCATTTTGTAAAAATATAAACAAGAAACTAATCTGGGCTGAAGGAGTGTCTGTTATAAACAAGTCATTGTTCCTTGAGTTTTGCATTATTTGGGACACTTTTGGTTACAAATTCCTTTGCCTACTGCTGTTCATACCTACCTGATAGACTGCAAGATCCTGCAGTGGCTCCTCAGAGCAGCTCAGATTAGCATTGGAGTCACACAAACAAGATAAGACAATCCCAAAAACTGGCAATCGTGACATCACACGTGGCACACTTCCTGTTGTCACGCAGTAGCAACCAAGATGGCAAACATAAACAGATAAACAACAAAATGATGGCATCCATACAAAACAAAATGGCACAGCAATAAGATGTGAAAAACGTTCATCATGTTCAAAATGAGGACTAACGTGAAAACAAAGTTCAGATTCTACATTTTCAAAAACCTCAACTGGATCATAAAACATGTAAGAAGAGTTTCCAATAAACCCAGAAAAAATCTTAACAGGACGGTTACTTTCATGCACATCCAGTTCTAATATTGTTGCACAGATGATGTAATTCGGATCAATTTCCTGCTACAGCCCCCGTGCACCCTACTGTTGTGACAATGACGAGCACACCTCTTTGACTTTGGTTGTCTGGCCCACTTTGTGCCATCGCCTGATAATAGCGCTACTTTTGATTTGCCTGAGATCATTAGAGTGGAGATGTGTGATGCCATGTTATTTAGGATTTGATTCTGTTATTTAGGATAGAGGTTGGGTGCAGTTAGAATCTAAATCTTTTATAAAGTAAGGGGAAAAGCTCACTCTCACAAAACAGCTGTAGAATTTCAAGTTCTTGTCTCCTTGACTATCAATTTTTATTTTCTTGTGGCACATTGGCCTCTTACTGCCACCTGAATATCATTTAAATTCCACCACAGACTTGAGCATTTTTGATAACTGTGTGCATGACTCTACATTCTCAATTTAGACCTTTTAAATTTATCATTTTAGGCATCACAAATCACACTTCATTCAGTCCAGTCTTAATGAAGTGTTTTGAGAGCCTGATGTTGGGACGCATTAAGCATAATAATCCAGATAGTCCTGAAACACCTTCAGCTTGTATATCATCCCAACCAGTCCACAGAGTAGGCCATTTACCCAGCACTTCATGCCATCCTGGTATGTCTGGATAATACAAACTGTCTCCAGTGCTTTCTATACCATCCAACCATCCCTGTTAAGGGGTAAAGTCAGAAATATTTAGGTGGATGAGCCTATGGTGTCCATTCAGGCAGACTGGAGTTTGTGAGACTCATGGACTGTGTGAGCAACACTGGAGCACCACAAGGAGCAGGTCTGTCTCCTTTTCTCTTTACTCTGTGCACTTCCAACTATAAGTATAACACCAGGTCATGTCACTTGAAGATATTCTAAGATGATTCTGAACTTATGGGGTGTATTGCTAAAGGGGATGAGACAAAGGAGATGAGTCAGGTGTAGAAGTTTGTTTCTCAGTGCAAAGAAAACTGTCTGCACCTTGACATCAGTAAAGCCAATGAATTAAATTTTTCCACTCTAAAAAGCATCTATGTCTGGTCACTATTTAAGGAGTGGATGTAGAGGTGGTCCAATCCTGCAAGTACTTTGGGGTCCACATTAATGCCAGGATGGACTGGTCTCATAATACAGAACTATATAAGAAAAGGCAGCACAGGCTCTTCTTCCTTAGGAGGGTGCGCTCCTTTAATGTGGGCAGTGACACCCTTTACATCTTCTACAGCCCAGAGATGGCCATTGTGGTGTGCTGAGCTTGTAACATCACTTCAAGAGAGGTCCACCAAATCAACACGGTAAAAGAGCAGGCTCAAATATAGGAGGACCCTCTGGTGGTCTTAGCAAAGGAGAGAATTAAAACAACACTGAGTGCCATTATGAACAATGGTGCATATCTTCTCTGTGACACAATAACACAGAGAACTTTCAGCCAAGAACTTATTCAGCAGAAGTGTGTCAAGAAACGCAATAGCAATAGGCCTGTATAGTGCTTCACTGGGACTGTGACAGCCAAGTCAAAAGTTTTCTATCTTTTTAGTCATTCTGGTGTCTGTTCAGATCATAGTTGTAGCTGCAAGAGTGTAAGGTGAGTTCAAGCACGGGTAAAACACGTGGCGAAAGAAATCTCTCAGTCAAAAAGTTCATTTAAAATATTTAGTGAAAATTCAAAGCAAACAATCCACGTAAGAATAAAGAAAAAACTTGTTACACACGTAGAATAAAATGCAAAAAAAAGAAAAAATGTATCTTCTCTAAACTTATCTTTTCTTGTAAAACTTTGTTTCTAAACTTAAAGATTCTTAACTTCTTCTTCTGTACGCTTTAAATGTAAAGCGCAGCACATCCAATTAAGTGCTTTGCCTTACGTGTTACTTGGCACACAAGGCACGAAAGGCACGATTTAAAACCATGTGCCCTCTACACCTTACACATGGCAAAGCTGATAACTAACTGAGAATAATGTTTAGTCAGAGAAGCTAGAAATAGCTAGAATATACCAATTCAATTCAACTTATGGGGGTTAAAAATTATGCACTATCCATCCATCCATTATCCAACCTGCTGAATCCGAACACAGGGTCAGGGGGGTCTGCTGGAGCCAATCCCAGCCAACACAGGGCACAAGGCAGGAACCAATCCCGGGCAGGGTGCCAACCCACCGCAGGAATTATGCACTAACATTTAGTAAAATATCTATGTATCTTATGTAACTAGCAAATGGCTCTTAAAATAGTGTTTGTGTTTATTTATTGACTAACCATGTGCGCCCAACTACGTTGCGCGTGTTAAAGTTGTCTGTGAAGGGCTCCCTGTTTAAATGCGTCTGCCAGTCGTGAACTGGGCCCTTCGTCACACAGCATTATGATTTTTTATAAGGGAAACAAAATTACAAAACAAAACCCTTGGACATTGATTCGATAGGAACAGCCTACTCAGAATCACTGTCCGAATAGTAATTATGTGGTGGTGGAGGAGCATTTCTGCTTCTCTCCGTTCACAGTCCATCTCGTTTTCATGACGCTGTCGTTTCCTCTCACGATCTCTTCTCAACCTTTCTCCAGTCTCGCAGGTTGCTTTGTGGCAATCCAAAGAGTAAGGAAGAACCGATGCTTCTTTCTTGAACTCCAAACGCCGACTGATGGAAAATCACAGAAGTGTGTCCCACTTATATACTCTGACTGCCGACTCCAAGAAGTGGGTGAAAATTCGATTTGGACGAAGTTCTGCCAATGACGGTCGATAGAAACACAAAAAACCACAGTCTCGACAACGAAGCAGGTGTCAACGCCAGATCTAAACACAAAGCACGGTGTTGACGTCAGATCTAAACACAAAGAGTGGTATCAACAGTGTTTGTAAATAAAAGTAACAACCAAGGTGTTGTGTATTCAGCTAGTACAAACAGCACGTAGTCTCCTTTAGTTCAGTCCTCTTTAATCACCACACTCCAACCTCATCCAACGATCCTCCCCCTCACTTCCTCTCCTCCTCCATCACTACTGCCCTCTACTGAACACAGCAGGAACACTACACAAGGCAGTGAATTAGCAGACAAACAAAGATCAAGATCCAAATGAAGATTATATATAAAGATTTATTTATTTGGTTATTTATTTATATATCTACCTATATATTTGTTTATGTATTTAAAGAGTTTCTGTAAAACACCAAATTTCCCCCTGGGGCCATCTAAAGTTCTATCTAAAATTTTTCCTATGAATAGCGAAATTACTCCACATATGGCAACATTCGCTCCCCCTTTTTTGTTACTTCACGCCCCCCTAGTTTGAGAACTGCTGGCCTAAAAGCTTTTGTGCCTCCAGGCTTTTCTTTTCAGGCTCACCAAACTGTGTACAATTTTCTATGTAATGTTAGTCACCTGCAATCTCATTTACAGAAAGCTGTTGGACTTCAGACCCGCTATCCCTATCTATTAGATTCTAAACTTCATATGATATTTATCTTAACAATAAAACATTAACCTGAAAAAAATGTGTTTATGCTGATTTTGGGTTAGTGTCCCAGAACTAGGTCTCTGACTGATAGAAACTTTCAAATTTGGCACTATGTCTTTTTCCCTAACTTTCCATTCCTCCTGCAGTGCTTCTCTCAACTATCCAGTCTTTTCTTCTAATCATTCCAGTTCTTCTGATTGGTGTTATGCAACTGTATAAGATTTAGTCTAGTAACAGTCCTCACATCTGTCACTTATGTTTTTTAGACCATAAGTACTTCTGGTATCACCTCCTATTATCCTCAGGAACATTTCCAGACCAGGAACAGTTAGTTATACTATCATTTAAATTAATATGACATTCATTGCAAAGTGGTTACATGTTAAAAGCTACACTTTTTTTGAAAAATAACAAGAATTAAATATATGTCATATTTAAATTATTATACCATTGAGAGATTAAAGGAAAAAATATAATAAATGTTCCATAATGTTAAAATCATCATTTGTAAAGACTACCAATTCTAAAACTCTAACACTAAAGCAGTGCAGAGATGTTAAAGTAATGTACAAGAAAGCATGTCACACTTCAAGACTTTCTAGGATCAACCCCGGTGTGTTCCTGTTATTACGTACTATGCAGAGCTTTTAAACCACTAGCACAAATAAGGATTAGAAAGAAATAAGTTATGGCAGTATTTGTACGTACTTAGTAAAATAATAAAGAGTAACATATATTAACAGATTCAATAATGAAGTGCACTCAGTCTCTTTATTATTATTATATAATAATCCATATTACTTCTTTACCCACTAGGAAAATATGAAAAATGCTAAATGTTTTGAAATTGACGATCTGCCAGTATAATAGACTCATAAAATTATACAATTTGAGATGTCTAGTTTGGTACTCATGATGATGATGATGATGATTTTCACACAAATGTTTGTGGTTTCATCTAATGTATATAAAGTCAGTTTATTTTCAGTAGCACCGTGGGATCATCCAAGGTGCGTCTGTTCCTTGAAAAATAAGGAAGCTTGGATTGTCTGTAATAAATCGTTAAAGAACAACCCAGACCCACTGGTTTTCCATGATGACTAGAGGATTGCAAAATTCAACTTTATATACAATTAGCTGAAACCAAACATTGCAAAGTCAACCTGCCACAGTCAGTGCCTGAGCAGTGTGCAAGCAGCATCAACATGTAGTGACAGTAGATTAAGTTACTGAAGTCTCCCAAACGTCCTAGGCACAATATACTGCACTCGTGTGTGAATAATGGCAGCAAAAAGCTAATCAGAAACTGAATATGTGAATTATAGATCATTTATAGCATCAGTGCCCAGGTCAATCCTTTTAAATGACACTGTTGTAATATTTTGATGAAGGCAAACTAATCAGTAGGAGTAACATCGGGGTATCACACCAGTGACAGAACCTGCAGCTTTTTTGGATTGCTAAATGCGCAATATATGAATAAAAAATGTATATTCTAGGCAAGTGTGTTCTTGCATTTTGTCATTCATCATCCTCCAACCTGTTATATCCTACCACAGGGTAACGGGGGTCTGCTGGAGCCAAACCTAGCCAGCACAGGGCGCAAGGCAGGAACAAACCCCTGGGCAGGACGCCAGCCCACCGTAATCTTGTGTTTTGGTTGCTGCCAAAGGTGCTTCAAATATGACATTCACAAACTACATTTGCTTTTTTTAATGTGAATCATTCCATTAATATTTAGTTATACATTGCACAAATTCAGAACTGCTGCAGCCTCCCTTGTTGGCCTTGATTGATGCTATCGACAATCGGTTTTCAGAGATGCTTAAATCTTATAAGTGCTCACATAATCAAGCCAATCTTGAGTTAACTGGAAACACTTTGCATTTGTGGAACTGAATGAGCCTCAATTGGACAACAACACTTCAAGCACATTTTATAGAACACCACACAGGTTACCTGACTGGTATTCAAAGGCCAGTTGGTGTCCCTGAGCAAGTCTTCATAGCAGCATTAAATGTGACCAGGGGGCGCAGGACTGGCTGTCCTGAACAATATGTGCCCTCTACAGTAGTTGCTATGATTTTCCCAGGACTTCATTCCTGGCTTTAGTTTCTTTTATTTTTGTTTTACTTTGCTGGTGATTTTTTTTTTTTTTGTATATTATGTATATTGTGCTCATTCCTTCATTTTTGTGTTCCCTGTTTTTCAATAATTACTTTGCTGATTTTCATATTTTTTGTCTCTTAGTCATGCCTATATAGTTGCTTATCTGTTTTGTTAATTGTGTGATGAACCTAAGGGGCCGGGTCCTCCTTATATTTCAAAGGTCTAGCTGATTACACTGCCTTTTTAAATTCCTGTGCTGAGGCATTGGTTCCTGCTCATATTGTTCAGTTCAATGTTCATGTTTACAATCGCTGTACATTTTTTTATTCTTGTTACTTTTTCATTTGATTTTTTATTATATTTGACTCTTTTCAGCATTTTGATTTTTGATATTGTTTTTGTAATAGTTTTTTTTTTTTTTGACTCCTTTTGAATATATTTTTATTTCTATTGGAATTTTATTATTTGTTGTGTGATTTTTTTTTTCATCCTTAGGAGTTATAATTACTTTTTGCATTTGTAATTTAATTTGTTTGACTTAATAAATGAAATTAAGTATTTGTTTATCTTGTTTTTTTGGACAAGGGCTATTGTAATCTGCCAACAGAGAAGAAATATGCCAGACTGCAAGGGTCATTTTGCAAGGTAACTAGAAGATAAGCATTTGTCAAAAAGATAGGCCAACGTCATTTTCAGAAAAGCAACAAAGATAGTGTCAAAAAAAACCAATAAGTAAATTGAAACTGAAAAATCTTTGTAACACACATGCTGTTTGATTCTGAATTTCACAACACTAACCTTTATACTGTTTCACCTGTGAGGTCATGTGGCACACAGTTCTGGGGCCTCATGCATAACGCAGTGCGTAGAACTCACACTATAACATGGCGTAAGCACAAAAAAATCCAGATGCATAAATCTGTGCGTTCGCCAACTTCCATGTTCTTTCGCTATATTAATCCCAGTCAGCATGAAAAGTAACGCACATGCATGTGCCTGCTGTCCTGCCCCAACTCCTCCCAAAATTACGCCTCTTTGAATATGCAAATCAATATAAATAGCCCTTAAGCTCAGCCTTCTGTGAAAAGACAATGGCAAAAGCACGAGGGAAAAAAGAAGAATTTCAGTGAATACCAAGTGGGGGCAAGGAAAAACGTACAATTTGTTGGTTTAAACAGTGATATAATCAACAAAAGGAAGTTGATCGAGTGACATAGAATGTCGGAGAAACTCGAAAGCTCAAGTTCACAAAGTCGCACAGTGCCCGAAATAAAAAAGAAGTTGTCAGATATCAAAGTCGCCGTGAAAAGGCAAGTCGTAGCCCACCGTCTGAGTGTCATATGAAAGCTTATTAGGGTACAGAAAAAAAAGCAGTGGGAAAAAAGCACGAAATGTCAACTTTAATCTCGAAATTTCCACTTTAATCACGTAGTTTATTTTGTCATTAGAGTAGCACATCATAAACGTCATCTTAAAATTGCTTAATTTACTAGTTTCTCAAATCCCATTGTAACTAAAGTAGCACATTAAATGCTTTGTTTTGTATTTGTTCTTCTATTGTGCTCTTTGTGTGTGAATCACTACGTGCTTCCGGGTTTTCTCTTCCTCCGACAGGACACAGAATCCATTACATTCATGATATTACAGCTCTCTGAATAATTAAAATACTGAGTTGTATACTTGATATCATTTTCATGATGGTAGGAGTTAAAGCATGTTATTAAACATGGGAACACAGTGGCGCAGTGATTGTTCATGTCTCACGCAAGATACTTGCTGCGCTATGTGCGACCTTTGATTAAATAATTTATTGAAGTAGTACTGTCTCTTTCAAACGTACTAACCCCCAATTCCTGTCCTTTCTTTTCTTTCTCCAAATACCCAATCGCCACACAATCAGCTCTGTAATAAACGTTAAGCCATCTGTAAGCTTAGAACGCCGATTCTTCAAAACGTTTAAGGAACATTGAAAAATCCTCGTAGTGCATGTTTAATTATTCTACCCATCTATCCTTCTAGTGTCGCGCCAGTCCCAGCAAGAATACAGCACGAGGTAGGAACAAACCGTGAACGGAGCGCCAGTAGCTCACTAGCGCTGCGGCAACATGTCCTCACATGTTTATTTATTAACAATATAGATTATTTAAATGAAGTTAAAGTTTTATCTGTATAATATAATAAACATATTTTGCTGCATTTCATCGTAAAAATGATATCGTCAACATATGCAAATATCTGCTTTATAACGTGACTTGCAGTGCAAGTTTGCAGTGAGGTAATTGTACTTATAAGTACAAACAGTTCTATAAGGAGCACTTGATGGACTGATTGAGTGTGTTTAGAATTCTTGGGATGAAACTGTTTCTGAACCATGAGGAAAGGCTCTGAAGCATTTGCCGTGTGACGCAGTTCAAATAGCGAATGGCTGAGGCAGCGTGTGCTTGATGCTGTAAACCGATAATTCTCTTTCCGATCAGCTGCTGTAGATCTGTGATTCCACACTCAGATACAGTAATATAAATACTCGGAGTGGTGCCGTGAGAGTAATATGGAAAAAGATAATCCACTGTGGCAACCCCTAGCGGGAGCAGCTGAAATAAGAAAAAGAAGGCGCAGTGAGAGTAACAACACCAAAGCAGCTATGGTATTTAGAATATTTTGGCTATTCCCTGGACCATTATAGTGCTACATGTTAATTACAACCAGATGCATTAAACTAATAAACAATATGCGGTTAATTTCAATGTATTTATAAAGCCGCGTCATGAATGTGGATGTAAAAAAGAAAGGGATACCACACAGGAACAGTAGCGTTGCTTTGACATTGGATGCCGCCAATGCAAAAAATTGAAAAAATTGCAACAAAACTGAACTCCTGAAAATTGGGACTAAAATGCAACTTAATAAAATGAGTTCCTTCCCAGTCCATCTTGGCAGTGATCTCATCAGACCTGCCTCTACTACAAAGAATCTTGGTGTCATTTTTGATTCCTCCCTCTCTTATTCCGCCCACATAAATCACATTAAGAAACTTTCTTACTTTCACCTCCGTAACATATCCCGTGTTCACTCCTTCCTCTCCTTCTCTAATGCTGAGAAACTTGTCCATGCTTTTATCACATCCCACATCGATTATTGTAATTCCCTACTGGCAGGTGCCCCTTCTAATCTTATATCACAGCTCCAGCTTATTCAAAACTCGGCTGCAAGAGTCCTAACTCGAACCAGCAGCAGTGAGCACATCACACCCATCCTGCTCCGCCTTCACTGGCTCCCTGTGTCCTACAGAATCGAATATAAAATCCTACTAATAACCTACAAAGCCTTAAATAACCTCGCGCCAAACTACATCAGTGACCTTCTCCATCACTATGCGCCTGTCCGCCCACTAAGGTCCTCTGATTCTGGCAATCTTGTTGTGCCCCCCACTAAGCTACACTCCATGGGTGACAGGGCCTTCAGCTGTATAGCGCCCTGACTCTGGAATGACCTACCAAAATTAATCAGGTCAGCTGACTCCAGGAATTCTTTTAAAAAACAACTCAAAACTCATCTGTTCAGGAAGGCTTATAGCTCTACTTGACTTTATTACCCTTCTCTCAGTTTACTTCTCTGTCAAGATGCTCATGTAACCTGTATGTGTGTGTGCGAGACCATCAATTATGTTGTCTGTTAAGATTTTTCTCTGAATTCACTGTCATAATCTTCTTTATTTACTTATCTGGTTTGTACAACGCCATATACTGTATACCCTGCCATTCTTTCTTATATTCTGTAAGTACCTTGAGCATGGGAAAGGCGCTATATAAATAAAATGTATTATTATTATTATTATGCAAAACCGAGTGGAGAACTTGCATATGCCAGGGTATGAGCTACTGTGAAAATGTGTGTGGCTTTACACCAAGTTTAGGCTTTATATATTTCAATATTTAAACTTTAAATATCAATTTTATTTTTAAAATAAACCATATCTTAATTAGGATTTTTTAAACAGTTCCCATTTCACTTCAAGTGTAGGCCCCAGGTCTGTTTGGAATTACGGCCTAGGACTTTTTTAGGCTTCTTTGTAGTTTTAGGTCCTGACTTCATCACACTACTGGTCTGGATGTACGTTAACAAAGTTGTTACCAATCCAACATTTACAGGGGTAATATTTGTAGATTACAGTCGCATTAGCAACCTTGTATTAATAAGGCACATCCTACATGCAAAAGGACTACCAGAAAAAATTGTGTCTTTCAGCTCTTTCAGTTCAATTAGTAAAATCCTCTCAGACCTGAGTGATTTTATTACTCTTTAATTCATTGAAAACCTGAAGAATGTCTTACTCTGGAATTTCAAAAATATCTTTCCACAAAGAGTTCTTACGTTCTTCTGCTGTAGGCATGCCATTAATTTGTTAACTTATAAAAATATGGATGAAATATTTATTTAGTTCATTTGCTATTTACTACATATTTTCAAATAATCTACTTGTACATTTCTGAGACTTATTATATTCTCTTTATTGCTTTTGTTTAAAGCAGCACTGGAAACATTGTTTGCCCTCATTAATATAATGAGCTTGTGATCAGCCATTTTATCTTTTTTGCTATTACATTCTATATAAAGGTTAATCAAAAAACATCACAATTATACCAGATCAGGTGAGATTTTATATACAAATTCAAAACAAATAACAGCAAGGTCAATTTTATTATTAGACATTACAATGTCTAATAATTTCACTTCCTTTCTTTCAATTATATTTTACTTGAGCACAAAAGATTTTCACATTCTAACAAACTTTCAAAACATAGCCAGCTTAGGGAAATAATCCTTAGCTTTGTGATGTTAAAAATCTAAATGTCCAGAATTAATGAAGCCATGGAATTCACAATCAAAAAAAAACTTGTATCCATGGATATTTATATCAAGATTGGCATGTTTTGTAACTGCTAACCCTTCATCAGGGCCAGACACACTGACACCTAAAGATATAAATTGTGTGCTTACTTACATCGTATTAAAGCTTATGCATTCCATATTTGCTCATGGTGGGGTATTCACAACAAAACATTACCAGTGGTAATGAGTAAACCCTGCTGAGTTCACTTCATCTCCAGTTTGGCGAAATCATGGAAAAGTTCTGGAACTTCACCAAACTCGGTGAAATGCATTGATGTCAATTGGAAAAGAAAAACTGAGCTAGCTTTGAGTGGATTATTACCATGGAGCAACGTTCTTTGAAATGTCCATGACAACTGGGGAAATGTCTGCCAACTATACTGGGACCTGAGCTATGAGGCAGCAGTGCTAAACTTTAAATTAACATGACCTCCCTAAAATAAAATTAACAAAATTAAATATACAGTACATTCTTGTAGACAGTAGCAGACATGAACCATGAATTCAATGAGGCTTACCACGTACAGTTTCAATAGCGGGTATTCATCTGTCTCAAATCAAATAGTAGAATTTATTTTTTCCCTGATGCTTTTACTCGTTCACTGCCACTGCTACCTAAATAAGCTCAACACTAAAGCATGAGGATTCTTCAGACCTTTCTGTTTGTAACAACTACACAGAACTCTGGTGTGAAGAAATACATGTGAGAGAGATAGATTAAGGGTTGAGGAGCATATACTGTCGACGATTTAAAATAAATCAGTTTGCACTGATACAACGGTCAAGTTCATGAAAACACTTGATAACCAAGCAAGAGCAAACAGAGTAATTTATGTAGTCTGGACAGGAAGTAGGCAGAAGAAATGGGGTGAAGTAAAAAGAAGGTGATAGAGGTGCAACCGGAAGTGAAGTCAACAGGGACAGACAGATGAAAATGAGAAACTTCTTCATTTATTGGGATGATGTTTTCGTGCGTAGAATTCAAGGTGCGTGATGTCTTTGTTCTTCCTTTTTTCTGGCGAGGAAATGAGAAAAGCATTAATACGCTGCCATAAACTCCCTTCTGGTATGTTTTCACTCTCCATAGGGCCCTTTGGCTGCCCCCTAATCGTGTGTGTGTGACCCTGGGTAATACTATTAAAGGAGTAGGCTCAGTATTACACACGGGTCACAAACATGTCCTTACAATAGGACCTTAATTTTAAGACACAAATACACAACATATTTCTGGTTTCTTTCTTCATTCCTTCTGTTTTGTGTTTGTGTTTATATGTAAGTTTTCCACTAATTTCTAGCCCACTACTAGGATCAGTATTATATGCACTTGGGGTTGGTGATTAGGCTTAGGCTGCTAAAAGTCTATGATATCACATTGGCTTTGCAAAGCATCATGGTACACCACAAAAAAAAAAAAAGTTAGTTCAAGCCTGCCATACAGCGAATTTCCAGGAAAATATTTACCAAACAAGGTTACCAGTAAACACAGTATATTTGCTGTGAAAAACACTTCACAATATTTGTCGATTAACACTCATTTCCTGCAGTACAAGATGTCCCACTATTCTTAAACACTCCTGAGGTAAACAGGCATCATGTTTACTTACAAAGGACACCGAGCGTCTACTGAAAAAGCACTAAGCTAAAGTTAAGTTCTTGTGTGTCCATAACCACAGTGTTTTAACTAAATTGTTAAGAGTTTCTTAAAACCAGACAGACTGAGGAATGTTATACAATATCGTTAAATAAACGAGCTCCCAAATTCCCACCACAACATATAGAGCAAGGGTTTACATATAATCGCTTTATTTTCTATTCTAAAGGGCAAATCTGAAAAATTATCCTGCTGTTGTTTGCTTTGAATTCAATATAAAGAACCCTTTTCAATTGCTCTCTGTAATTATACAGCTCTCTTTTTTAGGGTGTGCTGATTTTCATGAAGAGTCTGTTGAACAGATTATTATATTTGGCTCTGCTGTTATCACTTGTTTACTTGTTTGCTGTTTGTCTTGGCTTCCATGACAGTTTCAATTTCAGGCTATTACTAGCCTGCACATCACTGGCCTGCTTAGGTAAATATTGATTTTCTTATGACGGTTATTAAAACAAGAGCATGATATAAATGTGAGGAGGTGTGTTAACCTTTACACATCTTCTTTTTTTTACCTGAGGGAGAATTCCCAGTCCATTCTTACATGACGGTAAGTGGGCAACATTTAGTTTTATTGAGCGCTGTGTTACACACAAATAGAAATCAATGACTTGAGATGCCATGTTGATTCATTCTCTTCACTGACACAAATTCAGTGCTGCATGTCAAGAGCTTTTTGAACCCAAACATTTAAAGAAATTAAGAACGTAAGCTAGACAAATGAGGTGAGACCTTTCAGACATTTCGCTAGCTTGCAGCTGATTGCTATTCGCTCAGGCAGCAAAGCCCAGTAATGGTATGTGGCAAGTGACAGACCATTGCCACATTTGAATAAGATTTTTTTTTTTTTGTTCTTTATTTCACCTTATACAATTTCTTGTATTAGGAATTTGTTAGTTTTCGCATACCCCTTGGGGTCAGAGCGCAGGGTCAGCCATTGTACAGCGCCCCTGGAGTAATTACAGGTTAAGGGTCTTGCTCAAGGGCCCAGCAGAGTAGGATCTCTTTTGGCAGTGACAGGGATTCAAACCAGAAACCTTCTGGATACCAGCACAGATCTTTAGCCTCAGAGCCACCACTCCGCCCCAAAGATTGGCAACATTGAGGGCACAATTAGTCACAAATGTCAATGCCTCATGGTGCTCATAGCTTTCTGGTAGACTGTGGGGTCATGCAATGTCTGGACAGAATAGCCCTATGTCATCACTAAAGTTACAGTCACAGGACAAGAAATTTCCATCATCTTGGCATCCAGCAACAAACTGTATGCAAGATGTGATGCAGTGGGAACAACACCTATTGTCTCACTGCAGGGTCAGTGAAATGCAACAATAGAAAGCATGTGAAATAGCACCCCAGCAAATGCAAGACAATGCAAATCCTGTCATTTTGCCTGTTTTGCAGGTAAACAAATAAACCTTTAATTGATGGGGTAGGGGGAGGGATAATCACTTAGTGCTGGGTTCGCTTCCTGGGTCCTCCCTGCGTTGAGTTTGCATGTTCTCCCCGTGTCTGCGTGGGTTTCCTCCCACAGTCCAAAGACATGCAGGTTAGGTGGATTGGCGATCCTAAATTGTTCCTAGTGCGTGTGCTTGGTGTGTCCTGTGGTGGGCTGGCGCCCTGCCCAGGATTTGTTCCTGCCTTGTGCCCTGTGTTGGATGGGATTGGCTCCAGCAGACCCCCGTGACCCTGTGTTAGGATATAACGGGTTGGATAATGACTGACTGACTGACTGACTGACTGGCTACTTGAGATGGGGTGCAGCTGTTTTGAATTTACTGGGCCGCAAGTTGAGGCCTGAAGAATAATTTTGGATACAAAGCCTCACTTTCTGCAGTGGTCTGGCACCCTGCCCAAGATTTGTTCCTGCCTTGTGCCCTGTGTTGGCTGGGATTGGCTCCAGCAGACCTACATGACCCTGTGTTAGGATATAGTAGGTTGGATAATGGATGGATGGATGGAAGCCTCACTTTAAGCTTGCGCACCAGGCAGATCTTAGCAACTTTATTTGACTGCGTACACATCTTAAGATGGCTTTTTCACCACGACAGTTAACTCGTTTTAATCTAACAGTCTGCACAATCCCCAGATCTCAATCCAAAAAGCATGTTCAGGTTAAGGTTTAATGGGACTTCTGCAGGAACAGGGTGAGCATGGATCACAAATCTCTAAGAAGTACTTCCAGCACCTTGAAAGATCACAAAAAGAGGCCACTATGTATGTATTTTACACTGGTCAAATATATAATACGGGTTAGACAAAAATAAATGTTGGCATAGTGAAGACCAGTCCTAGCTTCCATGGTGACCTGGGGCCTCATGTATAAACGGTGCGTACGCACAGAAATGTTGCGTACGAACGTTTCCACACTCAAATCGCGATGTATAAAACCTAAACTTGGCGTAAAGCCACGCACATTTCCACGGTACCGCATACCCTGGCGCGTGCACGTGCGTTACTTTTCACGCTGAACGGGATTTATGTAGCGGAAGAATGTGGAAGTTTGCGTACGCACAGATTCCTGCATCTGGATTTTTCTGTGCATACACACATTCCCGCTTTTGTGCTTATGCCATGTTATAGTGTGAGTTCTACGCACGGCGTTATACATGAGGCTCCTGATGAAACAAATTGCTATTAAATCTGCAAGCACTGAGGGCGAGAGTCAAGTGTGCCAGTCACAGGACGGGCTGTGTGTGTGTGGTTTTTTGATAAAGGCAGCAGCAGCCTGCCAAGAAAAAGAGAAAACTAAACAAATGAAAATGCTGCAACAAAAGAGAAACAGTACAACTCTATAGACTTACTTGATGTTAAAAGTCAAGTTGATTGTCGATGTGAGTTTCCTTTAGAATTTACATTTTCTGCTTTTCATCTTTTGATCAGGAAATAAAATGAAGCCGACTCACTTTGCTTTATTCCTCCTTGTTTCCTGCGTCAGTGTGTGCTGTGAACAAGGTATGTGTTTTAATAATGGCTCACTTTGTGACTTTTGTAAGATTCCTATGAAGTACATTGCATAATTTTATGCTGCTGTGTTCTTGGAAATATTATTTGCACTATGTCAGTCACACAGGAGATGAAGAAAGCTAAACACAAAATAATTATAAGACTACGAGTTTTGTGCCACAGTGAAGTATGAGTCCTGACCAAAATAGGTGAAGAGAGAATAATTGTTCAGAAGAAGAAAATATTAAGGAGGTTATCTGGTTCTTTTAAGGAGTATTGGATGCCTAAAATAAAACCAAATGATGAGCTGAAATGACAATATAAAGAACCCATCCAGACATAAAAAGGACTGGAACTTACAGGGTACACAGAAGGGTGCTGGTTGGTCATCTGGGTGGAGAAAGAAGGAAAGAAAGACAGAAAACAAAGTGGCTGGATGATGTGATCGATGACCTCTAGAAGACTGGTTTTATTATTCAGGTCCAAAATGTACAAAAAGGGGTTAAAATTGTCTGAGTACTTCAAAAAGAGGCCTAAAAACTCCAATAAAGGCCTAAGGGCTAACATCTCATTAAGGGGGAGGGGAACCATAAGATCCCTGGACCACCTAAACAAAATCTTTAACTGAAATTGAATTTATCTAAATAAGAGAATGAGCAAGCAAAACCAATTTAAAGAAATTCTCAGCCCCCAATTTATTTATTTTTAAATATGTTACCCTGTGTAAAACACTACTTATACCAATGAAAGCAACCACAGTAATAACAACTTTAGAATGTTGTCTGAGGTTCTGACAATAACAACGATGATACTCTCAATGAAAATTGTAATTAAATAAGGCAAACATGTTTTACAATGAAAATAACCACAACAATAACTCAAAATCTATACTAATAAAAGGCAAAGCCCTCACTGACTCACTCATCACTAACTCTCCAACTTCCCGTGTAGGTAAAAGGCTGAAATTTGGCAGGCTCATTCCTTACAGCTCACTTACAAAAGATAAGCAGGTTGCATTTCGAAATTCTACACGTAACGGTCATAACGGTCGACAACGTCCGCCATGTTAAACTTTCTTATTTATGGCCCTATCTTCACGAAATTTGGTAGGAGGCTTCCCTGCGCTAACCGAAACCGATGTACACACTTATTTCGGTGGTATGACACCACTGTCGGCCGCCATATTGAACTTTCCAATGGTCTTTGTTACTTAATGGGCCCATCTTCAAGAAATTTGGTACGCGGGTTCCCAACGCTAACTGAATCCTACTTACGTACGTATATACGTCCATAGCCTGCAGCTCGGTCCACATTCTGAATCCTCCAGGCACTCCTGAGCATAATCTAATTTTGAAGATTGGGGCACCAATAATGTTACTGAGAAACTTACAGCCACCGAAACTTTGTAATGGCACGAGACTTCAGGTCACATGCTTGCAAAAGAACCTAATTGAGGCAACTATTTTTACTGGCGGTGGCTCAGGGGAGAGAGTTTTTATTCCTCGCATCCCCATTATACCTTCTGATCTCCCATTTCAATTCAAATGCCTACAATTTCCAGTAAGACTCTGCTTCGCAATGACAATTAATAAGTCTCAGGGACAGACCCTACAAAAGGTTGGCATTGATTTGAGGCAAGATTGCTTTTCACATGGCCAACTATACGTTGCATGCTCAAGAGTAAGCTCAGCACACAGCTTGGTCATATTACAACAGGAGGGGCGAACTGACAAGGTGGTATACAAAGAGATCCTTAACAAGTAATTATTGGTACATTTTCCCTCAGTTTATTATTTAAAATTTTAAAGCAGTACTTCGCCGCTGCGAAGCCCGGGTATTTTGCTAGTATTTTATAAAACACATGTTGAACATTCTCTTAGATGCACACCATAATAGCAATAAAATGACAGTAATCTGTTAAAGAATACAATAGATCAGAAGGTTCTTCAAATAAATTCTGACAAATAATTACCGTATATATTCACGTCTAAGCTGGGTCTTGAAACCCGAAAAATCGATCATAAAATCAGACCCCGACTTATATGCCCGTTCAAAAATGTGACCCTT
Organism: Erpetoichthys calabaricus; assembly: GCF_900747795.2. Classification (NCBI taxonomy): domain Eukaryota; kingdom Metazoa; phylum Chordata; class Cladistia; order Polypteriformes; family Polypteridae; genus Erpetoichthys; species Erpetoichthys calabaricus. The sequence goes on from NC_041394.2 coordinate 335,484,972, forward strand.
ATTTTTTTTTTTTTTAAATCTTCATGCCTCCTCCAATCTCGCACCAGTTTCTCAGACACATTGAATTTTGTTACAGCAGTGCAGTTACCAATTTCTTTTCCAACTTCAACGACTTTTAATTTAAAACCAGCTTCTTATTTTCTTCTGGCCGAACGCTTCATCATAGATGAGGGATGCTCTTATGATAAAGGTGTATGAGGGTGTGAGATATAAAAAACACAAAGCAGTGCAAACATCACTTCGGAATAGTTTGGGTATTACCGTGTGGTCATGTGGGCACAGTACATAGAAAAAAAGGCTGTGTGCTCTGTGGTCACACTCTCAGGTGGGCATTGGCATATCATAATTTCTTGGATCAATACCATGAGTTTTCCACATTCAACTTATACGACCAACATTATAAAATCCTGATAATTACATGGTAAAATCAAACCTTGACTTACCCACGAGTATACATGGTAATTCAAACAAATATTCATTGATGACATCCTGACAGGAATATTTTCCAGAGAAAGGTTAATCCCAAACTTTGCAATTTCTACTTCTTTTCTCTCAACCTTTGGTTGGAAATTCAGTCTTTTTTATGTAGCGTTATATTGGTTCAGTAGCTTGGTTAAACAGGAGATGCTAGCAGACCACAAAAAAACCTGAGAATCCTGAAACCTGAAACAATTCCTTGGATCAACAATGGCAAGAAGCAACTTCCTGCAATCATAACTGGGAAAAGTGTGGTAACCAATTATAGAGATCACATGGTCAATTGATGAATTATTTAAATTACCTAAATAAATATTACCAAACAAACGTTTGTGTGAATTGTTCAATCAATGCCCCCTTTGGCCTAATACTTTGTTGATGCTGAAGATCTAACCCTCACCATGAAAAGTATGAGAGAATCAAGAAAATTAAAAGACTTTTTCATGGCACAGTACATGTCACCTATTGCCAGCTTCATGATGTGAAAACGATGTAGAAGAGCACTTCAACTATTGTTGATGTTACATGGTATTATTTTTAGAAGCTTTGAATAAAACTTTAAAAGGATTTTGTTTGTATTTCACAGGTCTTCAGAAGAAGTCTCTGATTTTCCCTGAAGAAACTAACAGCAGTTATGTGAGCCTTCATCCAGTTAAGCCCATGAGCCTCACAGCCTTCACACTTTGCATGCGCCTCGCTTCAGAGTTACGCAACAAACGAGATACTATCCTGTTTTCCTATTATAAGTCAGGAGATGCACTAAATCTGTGGAGTGAACCTGGAGTTTTTACTTTGTACTTGCTTAACTCAACTCCTGCAAGTTTCAGGGTTCCTCAGCTCAGTTCATTCTGGACAAATCTATGTGTAACATGGAAGTCATCATCTGGATTGACTACCTTTTGGGTGAATGGCAGGAGGAGTGTCAGGAAAGTTTATAGACAGGGACACCAGATTCAAAATGGGGGAATTGTAATTCTCGGTCAAGATCAGGATAGATGGGCGAGATCATTTGACAGCACTCAAAGCTTTACTGGAGAAATAACCAACGTTCATCTGTGGGATTATGCGTTATCATCTGATGAAATATGCAGTGCTAGTGAAGGATATACTGAGCCCCAAGGGAACGTAATTGATTGGAATTCTGTGGAGTATAAAGCAGAAGGAAATGTATTAATAGAACCTATTAATGACTAGGACTCTAGCATGTAATTTTGTTTTTTCTTAAATGCGGGAAATTAATTTTTGTAATTTTTATCTCATTTGTGCATAATGTTCCTAAATAAAGAAGTGGCAACTCTGTGCCAGAGTTTCAAAATGTTTTCATCTGATAAAATATATGCTGCCAATAATCAACATGCTTAACCCAAAGGGAATGCGACTCATTGGCTCTCTGGAAACGTTTTAATAAAAGCAGTTAATGACAAGGCATCTGGTTTGTAATTTGGTTCTTCTGAGATGTTGTGAATGAATTTCAGTCATTCACACCAACCTGTGTGTAGTTTTCCTAAGCAAAGTCCTGTACCAGACTATCACAATCTGACGCTGACAGAGATCACCACCAGAATCTCTCAATTGGAACATTTCTGCATGGGCTTTTTGTCGAAAATGTCAAAATTCTTTTTTGTTTCCCAAAGTGTTGAAAACATACAACTAACAAATGTATAAACACTCTATATGTGATCATTTTGAAGTGCATGACACAGTTAAAGGCAACAAAGTACCTGCATTGCTAAGTCAAGCTGTTTGCAGTAAGTGTTGCACTGCTCTCAGCACTCTCATTGTCACTTTCTTTTGACAGCTCAAATCTTCATCTGACAGTGCAGAATGTGAGTTATGAGCAATACACAAATACACATCCTCTGTGGAGGATTTCTTTTGATGAGAGCCACTTGTTGGTATTTGTTACCACACTACAAGGAAACGATTGCCTGAAGTGTAGATGACTCAGTTTATCTCGTGGTCTCTGTTAGTCATCTAGTGGATAAAACTAAATAATGCATTGAAAGGTAACTTTTCTTAACATTTAAACTTCCCTATGCCACTGAATACAGGTTTTTCTTACAGAGACACCCCAGAGAGTCCATGTTAAAGAACACAATCTCCAGCACTATCATGCTGAGCACTGGCACCCCACGGGGCTGTGTACTTGGCCCATTTCTGTTCTCTCTGCTGACTCAAGCTGTAAACAGCACTAACATCATCGTTAAGTTTGACACTCTAATGTAGGGTCGTATCAGCAATGGGGTGGAATCAGCTTAACAAATGGACATACAGCAATTGGTGGACTGGTGCAAGTGCAACACTTTGTCTCTTAATGTGGAAGAGATGAAAGAAATGATTGTTGACTTCTGGAAGGCCACATCTCACTGCACATCGAGGGCTCTGAGGTAAAATTGGTCAAGAGCACCAAATTCCTTGGTGTCAACCTAGCAGCTGACCTTACTTAGTCAATTAACACCACCTCCATAGCCAAGAAGGCACAACAGTATATTCATTCCCTTCAGCAGCTGAAGAAGGTAAGCCTATCTCCTCCCATTCTAACCACATCCTACAGGGGCACTATCAAGAGCATTTTGACCAGTTGCATCAGTGTTTGGTTTGGGAACTGCAGTGTCTCTAAACATAAAGTCCTATAATAGACAGTGCACACAGCAGAAAAGATCATTGGGACCTCTTTGTCCTCCATTAAAGTGATCTTTACAAAGCATTGCAGAAATGGAAAAAAGAAAAGAGATGATTGTTGACTTCAGGAAGGCCCATGCTGTCCACACCTCACTTCACATTAAGAGCTCTGTGGTGGTACTGGTCAAGAGTAACAAATTCCTTGGTGTGAACCTGGCAGCTGACCTTGCTTGGTCAAATAACACCACATCCATCGACAAGAATGTGCACTAGCATCTCTATTTCCTTCAGCGGCTAACAAAAGCAAGCCTACCTCCCCCCATCCTTACATCCTACAGAGGCACTATCAAGAGCACTCTGGCCAGTTGCATCAGTGTTTGCTTTGGGAACTGCAGTGTCTCTGACCATAAGATCCTACAATGAATAGTGCACACTGAAGAAAAGATTGGTGGGACCCTTCTGCCCTCCATTAAAGAGATCTTTACAAAGCATGGCATCCACAAATCCTATAGCATTGTGCATGACCTCTCACACCCCTCTCACAGTCTGTTTGTTCCATTGACATCTGGCAGAAGGTACTGTAGCATCTGAACCAGTTCTGCTAAGATTTGCAACAGCTTCTACCATTTGGCTGTACAGATTCTGAACTCTGTGTTGTCCACCTACCCTCAGATCTGTTCCTAGTAACAAATTTATATGCAGCACATTTGTTACAGGGGTGGCACGGTGGCGCAGTGGGTAGCACTTCTGTCTTGCAGTTAGGAGACCCGGGTTCACTTCCCGGGTCCTCTCTGCGTAGAGTTTACATGTTCTCCCCATGTCTGCGTGGGTTTCCTCCCACAGTCCAAAGACATGCAGTTTAGGTGGAGATCCTAAATTGTCCATAATGTGTACCTGGTGTGTGTGTGCCCTACGGTGGGCTGGCGCTGTGCCCAGGGTTTGTTTCCTGCCCTGCGCCCTGTGTTGGCTGGGATTGACTCCAGCAGACCCCCGTGACCCTGTAGTTAGGATATAGGGGGTTGGATAATGGATGGACATTCGTTACACTTTTTTTATTATTAGCTGGTGTTATTTATTTATTACTGTCTATTTTAAATCATTACTATCTATTCACGTACCTATTTATCTATTTATAGTTTAGTATAGTTATTTACCAGTCTTGGACTTGTCCTTTGAATGGTATTTTGTGCCACTGTTTGCTACAATACACTTTTGCAAAGTTCAGCAACTTTCCAGATTCATGATTTCATGGTTTGAGATCAATATGAATCACCTTCCCTTATTTGTTAAGGTTACGTTAGAGTTTATGTCCTAACTCCCATTTCAACACCTCCATCTCTAATTTTAAAAAGATTTTTTTTTCATTAACCTTCCATGCAGTGTACAGGTCCACATTTACTACAGGCAGCCATTTTCTTGGCTTGGTTGCTAGAACAGTGTGTTGTGTGACATCATCATCATTGGGGTGTTTCCCAATTTAATAAATTATAATAATTTTCGTGATTTACATTAATTTGTTTTTTTCATTTTAGGATACATCTTCATGGAGGACTGAACCCCAATTTTTAGTTTTTTCTTTCTGAAAAGAGTTTGATTTCATTTTTTTTATAATGCTATTCTTTGATAAAACAGAGATGTTAATTGTTGGAGGGAATGATGCTGATCACAACAATATTTTGTCATCATTTAACTCAGTTGGAATCACCATTAATTTTACTGAATCAGCCTGCAATCTAGGAATTATCATTGACTATAGCATATCATTTAAAGCGCATATTAAAATGTTGTCCAAATCATGTTTAATCCATCTTAAAAATGTTGGGAAATTAAGGTGCTTTCTAAATAAACAGGATTCTGATAAATTAATTCATGCATTTATTTCTAGTAGGATTGACTACTGCAATGTGGTGTTCACTGGATGTTCAAACTATTCTCTATACAGTGTCCAGTTAATCCAAAATGCTGCTGCAAGAATTATTACAAGAATAAAAAAATACGAACACATAACTCCAGTTCTTTAAATCCTCACACTGGCTCCCGGTTAAGTTTAGGGCAGATTTCAAAATCCTCCTTTTAACATATAAAGCATTAAATGGCCGAGGTCCGGCTTACTTGTCTGAACTTATCATGACTTACAAACCTGAGCACACATTAAGATCTCAAGATGCCAGTCTGCTTATGATTCCAAGGATTAATAAAATAACAGTGGGAGGTTGAGCTTTTAGTTACAGGGCCCCTAAACTGTGGAATGGTCTGCCTGCTACTATAAGAGATGCCCCTTCGGTCTCAGCTTTTAAATCCCAGCTGAAGACTCACTACTTCAGTTTAGCACACCCTGACTAGAGCTGCTGATTAACTGTACAGACTGCATCTCTGTTGTTAGCCATTAGCCATAAAACATAAGTAACATGATAGTTATAATTTGTTACTAACTCTCACCTATTTTGTTTCTCTGCTCAGTACTCAAATGTGGCACTTGGTGCCACAGCCCACCTGCCAAGTTGTTTTGCCTGCCTAAGGTAAAGTCATCTCTGATGGAGGATCACAGGAATTGTCGGAAAGAGGGGTCCTTTCATTGGATTGGCTAGCCCATCAATTTTTCAGCTGTGGAATGACCAAATGGGACAGGCAGCTTGATGGTTGAGGGCTCCTGGACTCTAAAAAAATCCAAATCGTATTATGGGATATCATCTACTGTTAAATTCTGGTCTGTACTTGTAAAATTTTTATTTTTATACTGTATTGAGGATTTGTTCTGTTCTGTGTATTGTATTGTATTGTATTGACTCCCTTCTTTTTGACACCCACTGCACGCCCAACCTACCTGTAAAGGGGCCTCTTTTTGAACTGCCTTTCACAAGGTTTCTTCCAAGGTTTTTTTTTTTTTGGGAGTTTTTCCTTATCTTCTTAGAGGGTCAAGGCTGGGGGGCTGTCAAGAGGCAGGGCCTGTTAAAGCCCATTGCGGCACTTCTTGTGTGATTTTGGGCTATACAAAAATAAATTGTATTGTATTGTATTTGTTATTCCTGCGGTGGGTTGAGGATTGGTTCCTGCCTTGTGCCCTGTGTTGGCTGGGATTGGCTCCAGCAGACCCCCGTGACCCTGTGTTCAGATTCAGCGGGTTGGAAAATGGATGGATGGATGGATGTATTTGTTATTCCCTGTTATGTTTCAGCGAGGGCTGTTGCCATAACTTATGTTTATTTATTATTTTAATCTTTTTGTTGTTTTTCAAATATCATTTTGTGTATAATGCTGTTTTCAGTTTGTTTCAATTTGATGTGTTAATTATTGTTTGGTTTGTTCTCCTGCAAGTGTTTTTTGTTATCTGCCCTGTCCCCTCTATGTGAAGCCCAAGGAGGTGGGGCTGCCTAATTGTGCAGTTGAAAGACTGTATCCAGCAGTATAAAATGAGAGCCTGCTGTGCAGCTTCTGCTCTTTGTTTATTTGGTTTGGATTCCTGGCTTTCATGATTTGCTCTTTCTCAATGACTTTTCTAACTTTTGAGCCCTGCTTCATTTTTAAGGTATGGCTTTCTAATTTGTGTTGTTTGGATTTGTTTCCTTTAGGATTTTGCCCTTTTCAGACAAAACTTTTTTACTCTATTTTCCTGCCTTCTCTTTTTGTATTTTTTTTTTATTTCTTTAATAAATTCTCTAAGGACCTACGTTTTTGTTGAGTTTTGTGGTGTCCCTCTCCTCTATTTAGGGCATTTGTGAACTTGTGATATTTAAAATGCATAGACCATTTGTTAGGACTGTTCAGGCTGTAAGCCTGCCATTTGAATTTTGGAGCAAGTCTACCTGGGGTGAGGCCTATCCAGTGGATCTAGACATGTAAAGAGGACAAGTTTGTCTGAGTCTGTAGGGTGCTGTAGGTTGAAACATCACAACATGTAGAGGCTTCAGCTTACTGTTATAGCTGTACTTTGAGCTTCCAAAATGGTTGTCTGTGTTTTGTGAAGTTTAAAACAACAGTCTAGATCCACTGTACTAATTCACATCTTTATTTAAAAACTTTATAATCATGTTCCCTCTTAGTCTCGTTTTGCGTAAATGGGAAAACTTTAACTTCTTCAATCTTTCCTCACAGCACATACCTCTCAATCTTTAATCAGCCCAGTTGCTTTTCTCAGGACCTTCTGTAGTGCTGCTGTGTCTTTTTTTTTGTAATATGAATCTACACACAGTACTCCAGGTGAGGCCACACTGGTCTGTTACATAACTTAAGCATAACATCCCTTGACTTGTATTCTACACAGAAGGGAGCTATATAACTAAAGTCTTCTTAACTGCTTCTGTTACACTGTCCTGATGTAGATACTGACGAGTCCACTATGACTCCTAGGTTATTCTCATGAGGTGTGCTTTTAAATTCCAAGCCTCCCAGTTTATTTTGAAATCCAACATAAGAAAAACAGAATAGTGCCGAGTCAGTTGCAGATCATGTAACAAATGAATGCAATAAGAAGAGCTAATCAACAACTTGAGCTGGGATATGCTGGATTAAAGTTGTGACTCTATAGTCTGGATTTAAAAACAGAGACCTTATTGGAATTTCTTATATAAGCAGGCAGATCATTCCACAGCTTTGGGGTCCTGCAAATAAAAACTTGACGTCCCACCGTTATTTTATTAATACTTGTAATCTTTAGTAGATCAGCATCTTGAGATTGTAATGCGTGCACTGATTTGTACATAATGATAGGTTGAGATAGATATGGTTACATACATTAGAGCAATTTGGATAAGAACAGGCCATTCAGCACAAAAGGCTCTTTAATTCTATCCATCTAATGTCTCCAAAATGACATCAGGTCGAGATTTGAAGGCCCTCAAAGTCCTACTGTCTACCACGGTGCTTGACCTTGCCCCCATGTTCTTGTTTGATATATTTAAAGTGACAGATGGTATCCACTACATTAATCCCTTTCATAATTTGAAACATTTCAGTCATGTCATCTCTTAATCTCCATTCGCTTACACTAAAAAGGTTCAGCTTCTTTTGTTTTTTTTTTTTCTCTCATAACTCTTACCTGTCAGTACTTTACACAGCCTTAATAGCATGTTAAATGGGGCATTACACAATTAAAGTTTTGTTTAGGATTCAAAGTGATGAGTCAACTATGAATCCTAAGCCCTTCTCCTAAGGTGTACTTTCAAGTTTCAAAACTCTCACTGCATATTCAGATCTAATATTTTTTACTTTCCTTAAATTTCACGTCACAATTCTGACCAAACATGTATTGCTGTCCAAGTCCTTCTGTAATAATTCAGTCAATTCTTGATTATCCACTCTTCCTCCTATTTTAGTAATCACTTTCAACTGACCAGCTTGTTGTCTATTTTCTTATCAAGATTGTTTATACATATTAAGTAGAACAGCAACTCCATCACTGATTCATATGTACCTCTCTGATCAGCTGCTTTAGTTGTTTCCTCATAGAATTTCACCATATTAGAATCTATCTATCTAGACAAACAACATCTAAACTCCTACTGCACATAAAGTGTGCAACCAGGGGAGTAAAAACACTGGACAAGTTGTACAAAACATCAGACAGGCCTATAGGGCTAAACCCCTAGCACACCTTGGCCAGTCTGATCATGCATCTCTGCTTCTAATCCCTGCATATACTCCCCTCAGGAAACAAGCTCCCATTATGACCAGGACTGTTACCATATGGCCCGAGGAGGCCTCCCAACAGTTGCAGGACTGCTTCCAGAGAACCGATTGGGAGGTTTTCTATCACCAAGACTTGGAGTACCACACTACGGCAGTCCTGGATTACATCAGGTGCTGCACGGACAACGTCACCAGGGACAGACGCATAAGGATTTATCCTAACAGGAAGCCCTGGATGACGAGGGATGTCCAGAGTCTGCTGAAAGCTAGGAATACTGCTTTCAGGTCTGGGGATGGGGCTCTTTACAGTGTAGCCAGAGCGAACCTGAAGAGAGGCATCCGAGAGGCCAAGGCAGCATACAGAAGGAGGATAGAAGATCATCTGAGGAGTAACAACACCAGGCAGGTGTGGCAGGGTGACCAGCACATCACCAGATACAAATCCAGCAACTCCTTGGCCACTGAGGGAGATGCTTCTCTGGCAGAGGAGCTGAACATCTTCTTTGCCCGCTTTGATACGACACCAATAGCAGCTCCATCACAACAGCCTGTTCACAACAGCAATATACTCACAGTGGAAGAGTGTGAGGTGAGGCAGGTGATGAGGAAAGTGAACCCGAGGAAGGCTGCAGGACCCGACGGTGTGGCTGGACGGGTGCTGAAAGACTGTGTAGATCAACTGGCCGGAATCTTCACCAGGATTTTCAACCAGTCCCTGTCCCAGGCCACTGTCCCATCCTGCCTCAAGTCCTCAATCATTGTTCCGCTGCTGAAAAAATCTGAATGTCTGAATGATTTCCGCCCAGTGGCACTCACATCTGTCATCATGAAGTGTTTTGAGAAACTGGTGCGGAGTCATATCATCGCCTGCCTGCCAGCAGACCTGGACCCATTTCAGTTTGCTTACAAAGCAAAGAGATCCACGGAGGATGCTGTGGCCACAGCCCTTCATGCTGCCCTGACCCACCTGGAGCAGCAGGGGAGTTACGCCAGACTGCTCTTTGTAGACTTCAGCTCGGCGTTTAACACCATCCTCCCACAACGACTGGTGTCCAAACTGGCAGATCTGGGACTTCCATCACTCACCTGCAGTTGGATACTGGACTTCCTGTCGGGTCGCTCCCAGAGGGTCAGGCTGGGTCTCCACACATCCACTGCTCTCAGCCTCAACACTGGGACGCCGCAGAGTTGTGTGCTCAGCCCGCTCCTCTACACCCTATACACATATGTCTGTGTCCCCACTCACCATAGCAACAAGATTATAAAGTTTGTGGATGACATGACGGTGATCGGACTCATCTCGGGCAAGGAGGGTGAGCTAGCATACAGGGACGAGGTGGAGCGACTGTCAGAGTGGTGCACAGTCAATAACCTGCTCCTCAACAACAAAAAAACAAAGGAGCTTGTTATTGACTTTAGGAAAAACAAAACTGAAATCCAGCCACTCATCATTGGCGGGGCCTGTGTGGAGAGGGACCCGGTGTTCAGGTTTCTGGGTATGGAGCTGGAGGATGACCTGACCTGGAGCGCCAACACCAAGGAGCTGCTAAAGAAGGCGCAGCAGAGACTGTATTTTCTGAGAATTCTCAGGAAGAACCACCTCCCAAAAAATCTGCTCCTTGCTTTTTATCATTGTTCCATTGAGAGTGTGCTCACGTACGGACTGTGTGTGTGGTACGGCAGCTGCACTTCCTCAGAAAAGAAAGCGCTCCACAGGGTCGTCAGGAAAGCGGAGAGAACAATTGGTTGTACCCTCCCCACTCTGGAACAAATCTACACCTCCCGAAGCCGCAAAAAAGCAATAGACATTTCACAGGACTCATCACATCCCGGTCATTGCCTCTTCCAGCTTTTGCCATCGGGCAAGAGATACAGAGCTATGAAAACTAGGACAAACCGCCTTAAAAACAGCTTTTATCCGAAAGCAATCATGGCCCTGAACTCAGAATAAAACTGCTCCATATTATTTTTCCAATGTGCAATACAGACCTTGAGTCAACAAGTGCAATTTGTATATTTATTACTATTCGGTTTGTTACTATTTTCTCTCTTCTTGTCTTTTTGTCTTTTTAACTCTTATTCCTCACACCGAGTCGATTGTACCTTCAATTTCGTTGTTCCTTTGTAAAAGTGACAATGACAATAAAGATATATCTATCTATCTATCTTATTCATTAATACACTTGATTTATTAAAAGGCACATCTCTAAACCTTCCTGCTTTGAGCCTATTGAATAGACCCTTACCTTTTGGGCCTCCATCTTACTTCTGAAACAACTGCTCTGACATTGGGTCAGGCCGACTATGTGAAGAATCGTCTGGATGAGACATCAGACTTTGCACAAGTAGTGTTAGGTAGACTTTATCACAGCACAGCAGGATGGTTCCCTTTTTTTGTCCAGAAGCTTATTGTTTAAAATGCCTACAGCCCATCACTGCAAGCTTTCTCACCTCCATTATATGCTCTCTGGAATCAGTATATAGAGTGTATGAAAAAGGGCGTGACCCCTACCTGATTTCCTTAAGTATTGATCATTTTTGACACTGAGAGATTTCAGGTCTTCAACCAAAACCATCTATTATACCAGAGTAAATAGGTAAACAGTTTCTGTTAACACCTTATGTCATTTATTGAAAGAATAAAGGCATGCAACACCAGCAGCTGGGCTGTGAAAAAGTAATTGCCCCTTTACACTAAGCTGGCTGTGCTGCCTTCAGTTACAAGGACTTTGTCAGACTTTCACATCGCTATGGAGGAACTTTAGCCTTCTCTTCCTTTCTTTTCATTCAAAAACACAGGTAGGCCTTTAATCATAAGAAGCTATTTTCTGGTCCTGCCACAGCACGTCTATTACAGACAGTTCTGCGCTTTCACTTGGCCCATCCAAAAGTTTTGTTTTTTCTCCTCTTTTTGGTCTGTCTGGTGTGGATTTGCTTTTTTGTACAGGATCATCGTCTTACTGCATCACCTTAATCTGCTTCAGCTCATGGACAAATGAACAGACACTCCCCTTAAGAATTTCTCCTGCATGCAGATCAGCCTTCATGGTTCCTTCAATTATATGGTGAGTCCAGAGACAGAAAAGCATCCCCATACCATTACACTACCATTCCCATGTTTTATTGTAGTCATGATGTTCTTACTATACATATAACGCTGTTAAGTTGTATTAGTTTAAGCCGCATGCAATGAGACACACTTTTGTCTCATCTGTCCATGGAATATTCCTCCAAGAGGCTTAGGGATCACCCAGGTCCTTCCTGGCGAAAGAGACACAAGCACTTAGAGTATGTTCCTGTTGGTCAGCAGTAGTTTCTGCCTAGTACTTTCTAATGTAGCCCACTTTTGTCCTGTCTGTTATTGATTATGGAATCATGAACATTGTCCTTTGCAGAGGCAAGAGAAGGCTGCAATTCCTTGGAATTTGTGACTTCCTGGATGAATTTATGCTGTACACTCGTGCTGATTTTGGAAGGCCGGCCACTCCTGGGAAGATTTACTACTGTTCCAAGTTTTTTCCATTTGGAGATTATGGCTCTCACCGTGGTTCGGTGTAGTCCCAGAGCCTTAGAGGTGGCTTTGTAGCCCTTTCCAGACTGATAGGTAGCAACAACTTGTTTTCTGATCTCTACGGGAATTTCCTTTGATCGGGCCCTTAGGCGTTTGTTGAATGCTTGGGCTGGCAACTCAACTCTGACAGACTCTGAATGAAGGTCACCTTCATTCACACTGTATATCACCTCATGCTTCTCCATGTCAATGCTGAAAGGCATCTCCTCAGGCTCCTCTTTGATGATCACCGATTCCACTTCATAATCCTCGTCTTTAATGCTGAGACTCTCCTCTTCAAGCTGGATAGCATCCCATTCAATATCCTCCTCCTCCTTAATAATTACTGTCATGTTCTCCATGGGATTCATGTCAGCCGGCCATGTCTCCTTGGTCAGATTCATCTAGATGTTACAGGAAATAATAGTTTTTTCTTTCTCTGAAGAAAAGAATAAAAAAGAGATTAAAGTCTACCAGGATTGCACCAAAATCTACTTAGTTAAGGATTAAATCAAGACGGTCAGTTTACAGAAACAGCACCATAAAATGATGACAGCAGCTCCCCATACACCATGTTAAATGACTAGTGAAGGTGATGGGGGCTAGACGGAGACCACCTTCACAAACCTGTCCAAAAGTACTTACTATGTAGCACCTTCTGTGATGTTTCAAATTAAAGCTCTACTATGACAGGCACCCAAATCACATATATTTTGCATTGTATTAATGGCAGGAGTCCCCATGGACTATGATGTTTGCTGACGACATTGTGATCTGTAGCAAGAGTAGGGAGCAGGTTGAGGAGACATTGCATAGGTGGAGATATGCTCTAGAGAGGAGATGAATGAAGGTCAGTAGGAACAAGACAGAATACATGTGTGTGAATGAGAGGGAGGTCAGTGGAATGATGAGGATATAGGGAGTAGAGTTGGAGAAGGCGGATGAGTTTAAATACTTGGGATCAACAGTACAGAGTAATGGAGATTGTAGATGAGAGGTGAAGAAGAGAGTGTAGGCAGGGTGGAATGGGTGGAGAAGAGTGTCAGATGTGATTTGTGACAGACGGATATCAGCAAGAGTGAAAGGGAAGGTCTACAGGACGGCAGTGAGATCAGCTATGTTATATGGGTTGGAGACGGTGGCACTGACCAGAAAGCAAGAGACAGAGCTGGTGGTGGCAGAGTTAAATATGCTAAGATTTGCATTGGGTGTGACGAGGATGGACAGGATTAGAAATGAGGACATTAGAGGGTTAGCTCAAGTAGGACGGTTGGGAGACAAAGTCAGAGAGGCGAGATTGCGTTGGTTTGGACATGTGCAGAGGAGAGATGCTGGGTATATTGGGAGAAGGATGCTAAGGATAGAGGTGCCAGAAAAGAGGAAAAGAGGAAGGCCTAAGAGGAGGTTTATGGATGTGGTGAGAAAGGACATGCAGGTGATGGATGTAACAGAACAAGATGCAGAGGACAGAAAGATATGGAAGAAGATGATCTACTGTGGTGACCCCTAAACTCTAGTACAGGCAAAATAATTATAATAATTTAACACACATTACTGTCAATTTAAGATGTGGCAATCCATGTCTATTTCATGTGTGATCAGCAAGCACTAGTATGTGGTGCTTTCCAGATTAAAACTAAAATATACAGCTGATCAGTACAGTAAAATTAAAACAGAAAATTCAGTGCTGACAGACATCCGGAGAAGCTTGGAATTAAACCTCACAAATTTAATAGAAGAACAATTACAAGGAGTATTATTTGTGCTTTGCCAAAGCTGATTGATATAGACAAATGGAAATAAATGCAACACTCGTTAGACTGGAATTTTGACATTCATTGCTGAAATAATCATAAACAAATTAGAATAATTGGAAATAAAACAGAACAATACCAAAAAACAGTAAAACAATACCAAAGATGGACATGGATAAGAGTCATTTTGCAGTTCATCAGTATCTTGAGTGATGGCCACCGATTGACAGCCTCTGGCAAACACAGTTAAAGTATCCAAAGTTGTGGATGCTCTCCCATTCTCACTTACCAAGCTGCTGAACATCTGCAGTGTTCTGATGGCAGTTTACATAACTTAAAAAACACAGGCATGTAAGTAGGCCTCAGTACCACAAAGTAAGCCAGGCCCTCAAACTCGAGGGGAAGTCTTGCAGTCTGCACAGTTAATCCAGCCCAAGGGAGAAGGGAACCATACATACATCTAGCCATGTTAACAGAACAGTCCTTATTATAATAAAGTGCAATCAACAAAATATTCAAGAAGAATAGGTTATCTCAAAGAGGCTACTCAGAAAAAATAACTAAATCCAAAGTCAGAAACCAAAAAGCAAAAGCCCTAAATGAACAGAAAATCCAAAAAATCTGAAAAAATTTAAAAAGAAAATCCAAGAAAGGGAGACAAACAACACAAGCAGGAGAGACAATGCCTTAGCATAGAAATTTATATAAGGCACATAAAGGTACACTGGAAGACCCAATTTGCACAGAGGGAAAGGGGCAGAGGGAAATCTACAAGTAATACAAAACACACAAGCAAAAAGATGACAGCAATTGGCGCATTTAAGAATTAATTATGCTATAAATATGGTGGCGGTTCATTGTTGTGGTATCCCAAGGTTTGAAAAAGTTCAAAAATCTTTACCCTTATCACAAGAGTAATTGCGGTCATGTGACATGCCTTCCATGCCACATAAACAAAAGAACAGAATGAAACAGAATAAAAAATAAAGTTTGTGAAAACAAATGAAAATCATTAGAAACCTCCAAAAAAGTTAGTGTGTCCTGATAAAAGACAAACACATAAAACCCATGCAAAAATGTGGAAATCCTACACTGGAGAGATGAAAGGCACTATATAATAGATAGATAGATAGATAGATAGATAGATAGATAGATAGATAGATAGATAGATAGATAGATAGATAGATAGATAGATAGATAGATAGATAGATAGATAGATAGATAGATAGCATCACTTTCTCCACATTTTGTTATGTTGCAGCCTTATTCCAAAATGGATTAAATTCATTTTTTTCCTAAGAATTCTACACACAACACCCCATAATGACAACATTAAAAAAGTTTGAGATTTTTGCAAATTTATTAAAAATAAAAGAACTGAGAAAGCACATGTACATAAGTATTCACAGCCTTTGCCATGAAGCTCAAAATTGAGCTCAGGTGCATCCTGTTTCCCCTGATCATCCTTGAGATGTTTCTGCAGCTTAATTGGAGTCCACCTGTGGTAAATTCAGTTGATTGGACATGATTTGGAAAGGCACACACCTGTCTATATAAGGTCCCACAGTTGACAGTTCATGTCAGAGCACAAACCAAGCATGAAGTCAAAGGAATTGTCTGTAGACCTCCGAGACAGGATTGTCTCGAGGCACAAATCTGGGGAAGGTTACAGAAACATTTCTGCTGCTTTGAAGGTCCCAATGAGGACAGTGGCCTCCATCATCTGTAAGTGGAAGAAGTTTGAAACCACCAGAACTCTTCCTAGAGCTGGCTGGCCATCTAAACTGAGCGATCGGGGGAGAAGGGCCTTAGTCAGGGAGGTGACCAAGAACCCGATGGTCACTCTGTCAGAGCTCCAGAGGTCCTCTGTGGAGAGAGGAGAGCCTTCCAGAAGGATAACCATCTCTGCAGCAATCCACCAATCAGGCCTGTATGGTAGAGTGGCCAGACGGAAGCCACTCCTTAGTAAAAGGCACATGGCAGCCCGCCTGGAGTTTGCCAAAAGGCACCTGAAGGACTCTCAGACCATGAGAAAGAAAATTCTCTGGTCTGATGAGACAAAGATTGAACTCTTTGGTGTGAATGCCAGGTGTCACGTTTGGAGGAAACCAGGCACAGCTCATCACTAGGCCAATACCTGGTTTTTCAGCGGCAGGGACTGGGAGATAAAGGGAAAGATGACTGCAGCAATGTACAGAGACATCCTGGATGAAAACCTGCTCCAGAGTGCTCTTGACCTCAGACTGGGGCGACAGTTCATCTTTCAGCAGGACAACGACCCTAAGCACACAGCCAAGATATCAAAGGAGTGGCTTCAGGACAACTCTGTGAATGTCCCCGAGTGGCCCAGCCAGAGCCCAGACTTGAATCTGATTGAACATCTCTGGAGAGATCTTAAAATGGCTGTGCACCGACGCTTCCCATCCAACCTGATGGAGCTTGAGAGGTGCTGCAAAGAGGAATGGGTGAAACTGGCCAAGGATAGGTGTGCCAAGCTTGTGGCATCATATTCAAAAAGACTTGAGGCTGTAATTGCTGCCAAAAGGTGCATCGACAAAGTATTGAGCAATGTGTGATTTCTCAGTTTTTTTATTTTTAATAAATTCGCAAAAACCTCAAGTAAACTTTTTTCACGTTGTCATTATGGGGTGTTGTGTGTAGAATTCTGAGGACAAAAATGAATTTAATCCATTTTGGAATAAGGCTGTAACATAACAAAATGTGGAAAAAGTGATGCGCTGTGAATACTTTCCAGATGCACTGTAGATAGATGTACTATATCATTCATAGACAGAGTTAGGTCCATAAATATTTGGATTGTGTTAAAAAAAATGCTTTAGTTGCCTCACATTTTTATGCAATCGTTTTGTTCACCCCACTGAATTTAATTTAAAATTCATTGTGGTAATGTACAGAATCAAAATTATAAAAAAGTTGTCTCTGTCCAAATATGTATGGACCTAACTGTAGATGTACTATATCATACATAGATAGATAGATAGATAGATAGATAGATAGATAGATAGATAGATAGATAGATAGATAGATAGGAATATAAAATGGTGTCATGATGTCCTCACAAAATGAAGAATGTTTACTTTAAAGAATAGCAAAATAAATACAAAAATGCATAAATTAGCAACAACCTGAGAAAAGACCAATGAAATCTTAAAGAAAAAAAGAACAGAGAAGAGCAACAGACTCAAGAATAGAAGACAAATGGGTGAATGGACTGCTTAAATACAGAAGAGGTTCTTGGAACATTTTCATGTCTCAACTTTAGGCTTGTTGACTGCCTGCCAAAATCTGTCAACTTCACAATATATTTGCTGTGTCACAGTGAATATGAAACTGTGCAGAGAAATCAGAAGGGAGTCATGAACTTCATAACAGGTACCTGAAGCTAAGCTAATTCGGGGCTGGCCACGACTTGGCTGGCAGACCATCTACAGTAGGAAAATCTCAGGTTGCTGCTAGGAAAACGTGTTGGGGAGACCAGCAGGGGGTACGCATCCCATGGTCTCTGTGTAAATCCCAATATACCAGTGTAGTGACAGGGCCACTATGATGTGAAAATGGCACCATCCTTCGGATGAGATGTAAAACTGAGATCCTGACACTACGTAGTTGTAAAAGATCCATGGGCATCCTTTGAAAAGTGAAGGGTGTTTCCCCAATGTCCTGGTTAAACTGCCTACCACGACCTGGTCATTCTATCCCCCTAAATTAGGCCCTAATAATCCCCTGTCTCTTTCTAACTGGCCAACTGTCTCTCACCCCTTTCCCACCTAATACTGGCACAAAAATGGCTGCCACTGTATAATGCTGGAGAAGCCTGCGATGCACAGACGCCCTGTTCAGTGATCTTCCTACTTGGAGCCCCATAATGACGTGTTTATGGATGGGTGTTATAAACAGATAGATAACGGTACAGTAGCAGAAATTCCACTTCACTAGGATCCCCCCATTCGACTGACTCGAGCGCCTGCTGTTTAATTCACGAACACTGCTCGGCCGATCGGACACCTGCTCCGTGATGGACAAGATAGGCAGGGAATTGATGTGTTGCCGTGTTGCTTCGCCGCCTTAGTAAACTCGAAGTTTGCAGCGAACCTAGATGAACGTCGACTGCGAGAAACGAAACACAGACACGGCTGCTTTGGGTCTGGGCCCTTTAGAGGATTTAAGGTGTGTCTGCGGGGGTTTCGGGTTACACTACAGCCGAGTAGTACCGACTGCACCAGGGCCAGCGAAGGTTAATGTGGTTCTCAGCTTTGAACCGAATCCAGTGGAGTAAATATAACTGGAAGATCTGGAAAGACCATCTTCTATTAAACTAAGAGCCCAAACTCCAGTCACTTACCCCCTCTGTCTTTTGGTGACGTGCTTCTATTTAATGCCACTTGCACTTCTGACTGACAAAACGAGACCCAGTCCCATCAGGTGACATCGCCAATCTAATTATCGTCTGTAGGCTACTGTCACCAGATTGCACAGGAAAGAATCGAAGCGTGCAACGACTTTAGTGTTTGTCGCTGTTATTACGTCACGAACTTTTAATGTGAAAGAGTCTCGTGCTCGCGCGACCAGCCGCCTTCGGTTTTGGCGCATGCTCAATGCCAAATTCCGCCCTGTCTGCCTTTTATGTGCACGCGCGTTGAATCACCCGCTGCTTCCTCGAGCCCGCGCACCACCGTTCTGCCACTTATTAAAGTTTTCTTTCTGGTTTCTGCTCTGTTTTGATAGTCTCTGTCCGCTATCAAAAACGTTTTCGTTTTTAGAATCGAATAATTATACTGCAATTATAATTAACAACGTGGGAATACCATAATTCTCTAAAAAATAATTTAACCAGCAAATCACATTAATATGACTTGAAAATCGGGAATGAAAGCAAATAGCTATTTTATTATTTTTGTAAAAATGAAATTAAGTATCCGAATTAAATCTTAAGTTTGAATTCTTCTTCCCCCTCCTCTTCATCTTTTCCCACTTCTAAGAGGAGTCGATATGCTGATCAACCTTCTCCAAACAGCTTAGTCCTGCACCTCCTCCCTAGTCAGACCCTTTTCCTTCAGATCTTCTTTTCTTTATCCATCAACCTCAGCTTTGGTCTCCCTTGCCTTTTCTTCCCCTGTACTGCCATTTCCATCTTTCTCTTCATCACATGTCCATGCCATCTCAATCTACTTTCCTGTACTTTCTAAGACTTCTCTCACACTTTTGTTGTACCTCAGATGGTCTCATTTCATATTCTGTCCTTTATGGTAACTCCACACATCCATCTCAACCCTCTCATTTTTGACACTTCTTCTCCTGCTCTCCCTTTACTGCCCATGTCTCAGGTTCAAACATTAAAAACCAGACCACTAACCTTCGTCTTAATTCTTCAATCACACAATACACCTGAGATTTTCTTCCAATTGTTCTATCCACACTGTGCTCTGTGGGTTATCTCTTCATCTAATTTTCCATTCAAGGCTACCACTGATCCTAGATATTTAACTGTATCTACTCTTTCTTCCTGCAGGCCAACTTCTGAATTCTGATCATCATTAAACCTCAGATATTCTGTCTCCTTCTGATTTATCTTAAACCCTCCATCTTTCACAGCCCTTCTCCTTTCTTTCAACTGTTCCTCCTTTGTGGTGCTACACAACACAATGCCAAAAGCAAAAAGCAAGCACCAGGGGGATTTGAAAATTCTGCTGAGGGATATTATACATTAGTAATGTTATGATTTGCTGCTGTGTGGAAGGTAAAAGACATAATGCTCTAACTATCTTTTAATAAGGCAATTGTGCTTTAAAATGGTGTTTATTAATTCCAGTTGCTATTAGAAGAATGGTCCACCCAAAAATGTGTTTTTAAATAACTGTTGTTTTTTTATAACCCTGAGTTGTTTGTAGTGATGGCTGAGAAAAAAAAATCTATGTTGTGTTTTCATGGAGAACACCAATAACAAAATTTCTGATACAGTGGACTTCAATGGAGGCCAATGCTGAGCAACTACAAATAATATTAAAACTCCTATGAAATAATCTAAGAATACTCATGTCCCATAATCTACATATGAGTTATCCAGTTGTATGCTCATAAAATTGAAACACAGGTATTTTTGAATAAAAAAATACTTCTGGAAAGTTAAAGCAGTGCACAAATGTGAGAAGCATTCAGACAAGCTCAAGATTTTGAATTCAAGACAAGGCTCTTGACCAGATGAGGGTAAGATGGGGTTAGGGTGATGTCTGATTCCATTTGAAGCCAATTAACTATTTGATTTTCTCCAGGTATACAGTCATGTTATTTTCATCCTCAACTCTTTTATTTAGCCAGGTTTCTGTTATTGCTATTATAATTATGTACAGCTATAGCACTCTTAAAAATCCAGGCTCTTTAATGGCACTTTACTGGGTTGTGTGGTTCCTCATAGAGCCATTGCTTGACAAAGTGCCATTTCATTCTGGGAAGGGTTCTTTGCATATGAAGTTGGTTCTTCATGCTTTGTAAAACCTCCTAATATGTTGAAAAAAAAAAACAAAATCTTTAGTGTATGGTGGGCTACCTAGCAGGACCTGAACTTGGCCCGTGTTATTGTAAGCAGCAAGAGTCCTTTTAAAATGATGACCCATTGGTATTTCATAGATCTGTTGCCATCTGTTTATGATTATTTACTGTATGGAGCCAGTTAAATAAATAAATAAATAAATAAATACATGGTTCTTTCTGGAACCTTCATGTGGACGGGTCTTTTTAGGACCAAAAATGGTTCTCCTATGGCATCACACTGAAGAACCACTGAGGCACTTTTATTTTGAAGAGTGCACATACACATCCAAGTCACTTGTTTTTAATGTATTACTAGGGGGCTCTGCCCCCGCTTGCTTCACTCGCCAACCCCCGGGAGGGCACTACACGCT
The DNA here is from genome assembly GCF_900747795.2 of Erpetoichthys calabaricus. Classification (NCBI taxonomy): domain Eukaryota; kingdom Metazoa; phylum Chordata; class Cladistia; order Polypteriformes; family Polypteridae; genus Erpetoichthys; species Erpetoichthys calabaricus. Next base: position 335,505,920 of record NC_041394.2, read on the forward strand.
AGTAATTGAAAGAAAATTATGTCTCATTTTGCGTTAGAGGTATTCGTTGTGTTATACATTTTTGTTCTGTTTGGTTTTGAAATTAATACACAAATACTTTTTAAACTTACACTTTTACTGTAAAACTTCAGTAAAAACAATTTTTTGAATTAACTTTTCATCAATATCGCATTGAATTTTGATTCCGTCTTTGGACTTTCATCGTGACAGCGCAACGTATAACTGACCGTGAATGAATTTCGTTTTTTTTCTCTATAATAAAAAAAATGACTTTTTCGAATGTTTGTCCCTGTGATTTGTTAATTGTCATAGCAAAAGCTATTCTAACAGGAAACTGTAAACGTTTTAATACGAATGGCATATCAAGATCTCCTTTGGTGTCTAATGTTATCCCCTGAAGATGTACTACATTACCTTTCTTGTCACCTATTAAAATTTTACATGTCAGAATTGTTCGACCAATTTTGAATACAACTAATCTTGTCTTATTGCATAGCCAATCACTCAGACATAAATTACACAATAACATTATGATACATCCTTCTTTCAACAGTAATTTGGCCGATGGAAGACTGGACGGTGTTACTGGTTGTAGATATTCTTCGGGATATTGTAAGTTGATGTTTTCATCTTCCACACCATCACCACCAACTGTTTCAGCATAGTCCATTGGTACACATTTGACCAATTTGCAGCGTAACCGATCGACAGTTTTCATATTAATTTGACTGACTTCATCGTTTCTCGGTGCTAGGATTTCCCATGTACTCATTTCTTTTGTTGATAACCCTTCGGGATGAAATTCTTCAATAAGATTTGGACATAATAAGTCTTCTTTTTATTGGGAACTTAAAGTGGGGAAAATGTAAAAATTTATAAGAGCTGATAGAGCAAGAACTGTGTCTGACCAAAGCATTAACACAAATGAGAGGTGAGAGGACCGTGGGGGTGGGCCGTTAACCAGAAAAATCTCTTGGCAATAGTCTCATCTCAAGATTTTCTTTTATAATAGAGAGACTTACTTTACTTTAGAATTTTAAGTGGACTAGTACTTTCAAAGTTATCTTGTATATTTGTATTTACACTACTGCCTGTCCCTTTATGTGAATTTCTAAACTTTTCCTGTCCTAAACCCTGCTCCTTCATTCCCTGGACTAACCTACTCATATGCCTCCCCAATTCATTGGAACTCATTCTGTCCAAATGTAACCCGTCATGGCAAAACAAGTCCCATTTCATCTAAAAGGAGTCCAAGTGCTCCATAAACTCTAACCCTTCTCTCCTACAACAAGATTTTTGCAATCTAATCACTTCAGTCTTATCTGGAGCAGCATGTGGCACAGGCAGAACTTCAAAGATCATCACTTTGTCAGTTGTTATCTTTAGCTTAGTATCTAACCCTTTACTTTTGAATTGCAGAACTGGCAGCCTGCTCTTATGTCAGGTCAAGGCCATTTAAAGGTGATGTCTGCCTCCACACACATCACAGGTACGGTATATCTGCCACGTACACTGGAAAAATTGGCACACTACCACATCTGCCATCCAGCATGTGACCAAATACTTCTTGTATGCATTTGAGATGAAGTTAGTTAAATTGATTTGGGACGCATATTTCTAATAATAATGCATTTTATTGTAAAGCATTAACAACTAAATCTCTTAAATAATTTACAATTAATATAAAATAAAAACATAATATTAATAAATGCCAAGATAAAAATTTTAATATCCATGAACATTAAATAACCATTATTTAACTTTAATGTAATTATTAAATAACCATTGTTACCATGATCACGGGAAAGGCGATATATAAAATTGTATTATTATTATTATAAGCACATTGAAAATGATGGGACTTTAAGTTTTGTTTAAAAAGTGGCAGTGATGACAAAGCCCAGACAGACTGTGACAGTTTGTTCCATAGTTGTGCACCAATGAAACCAAAGCTTCAATGACCAGACATCCATGGAGCAGCCGAATAGTTGGACTTAAAAGATATTGACCAGAGAGAAAAGACAAACAGTTTAGGTAAGTCCTGAAGATACGCGGGTGAAATGACATTGACACAAATAAAAGAAGAAGAGTCTCCTACTGCATTGTCCACTTAACAGGAAACAAATGTAAGGAAAACAGAACCTGGGGTACATGGGAATGTTTCCATGTATTTTGAACATTCTGGAACTTCTGAATGGTATTTATGGACATGTGTGCAAGAAGAAGCAGCTCATGGTTAAAATGTACCATATATACAGTGGTGTGAAAAACTATTTGCCCCCTTCCTGATTTCTTATTCTTTTGCATGTTTGTCACACAAAATGTTTCTGATCATCAAACACATTTAACCATTAGTCAAATATAACACAAGTAAACACAAAATGCAGTTTTTAAATGATGGTTTTTGTTATTTAGGGAGAAAAAAAATCCAAACCTACATGGCCCTGAGTGAAAAAGTAATTGCCCCCTTGTTAAAAAATAACCTAACTGTGGTGTATCACACCTGAGTTCAATTTCTGTAGCCACCCCCAGGCCTGATTACTGCCACACCTGTTTCAATCAAGAAATCACTTAAATAGGAGCTGCCTGACACAGAGAAGTAGACCAAAAGCACCTCAAAAGCTAGACATCATGCCAAGATCCAAAGAAATTCAGGAACAAATGAGAACAGAAGTAATTGAGATCTATCAGTCTGGTAAAGGTTATAAAGCCATTTCTAAAGCTTTGGGACTCCAGCGAACCACAGTGAGAGCCATTATCCACAAATGGCAAAAACATGGAACAGTGGTGAACCTTCCCAGGAGTGGCCGGCCGACCAAAATTACCCCAAGAGCGCAGAGACGACTCATCCGAGAGGTCACAAAAGACCCCAGGACAACGTCTAAAGAACTGCAGGCCTCACTTGCCTCAATTAAGGTCAGTGTTCACGACTCCACCATAAGAAAGAGACTGGGCAAAAACGGCCTGCATGGCAGATTTCCAAGACGCAAACCACTGTTAAGCAAAAAGAACATTAGGGCTCGTCTCAATTTAGCTAAGAAACATCTCAATGATTGCCAAGACTTTTGGGAAAATACCTTGTGGACTGATGAGACAAAAGTTGAACTTTTTGGAAGGCAAATGTCCCGTTACACAGCATTTCAGAAAAAGAACATCATACCAACAGTAAAATATGGTGGTGGTAGTGTGATGGTCTGGGGTTGTTTTGCTGCTTCAGGACCTGGAAGGCTTGCTGTGATAGATGGAACCATGAATTCTACTGTCTACCAAAAAATCCTGAAGGAGAATGTCCGGCCATCTGTTCGTCAACTCAAGCTGAAGCGATCTTGGGTGCTGCAACAGGACAATGACCCAAAACACACCAGCAAATCCACCTCTGAATGGCTGAAGAAAAACAAAATGAAGACTTTGGAGTGGCCTAGTCAAAGTCCTGACCTGAATCCAATTGAGATGCTATGGCATGACCTTAAAAAGGCGGTTCATGCTAGAAAACCCTCAAATAAAGCTGAATTACAACAATTTTGCAAAGATGAGTGGGCCAAAATTCCTCCAGAGCACTGTAAAAGACTCATTGCAAGTTATCGCAAACGCTTGATTGCAGTTATTGCTGCTAAGGGTGGCCCAACCAGTTATTAGGTTCAGGGGGCAATTACTTTTTCACACAGGGCCATGTAGGTTTGGATTTTTTTTTCTCCCTAAATAATAAAAACCACCATTTACAAACTGCATTTTGTGTTTACTTGTGTTATATTTGACTAATGGTTAAATGTGTTTGATGATCAGAAACATTTTGTGTGACAAACATGCAAAAGAATAAGAAATCAGGAAGGGGGCAAATAGTTTTTCACACCACTGTATATAGTACATCTGTCCATTCCGATAATATAAACATGTGCTTTTTTAGTTCTTTACATTTGATAATACAATTACATTATTTCAACTTTTACAACCACACATTATTTGTAGTAATTAAAACTCAAAATATATATGTATTAGTGTGTGTATGTATGTATATATTTGTGTATATACATAAACATTTTTGGTTAATAAAATACCCAAAGCACCAAATCCCACCACCCTTACACAACCCAGTGAATTGCAGGGAATGTGGTCGCCTTATTCCTGATATTTTAGAGGACCAGTTCAGAATTTTCCTTTTTGATTCTCAAAACTGATTTATAATAACAGGAATTCCACAGATTCATTTGTAAAAATATCAGTTTCTTTACATCAAGATGCAAATGCGGAAAGAAAGGTCCGATAGGAGAAATACAACTATCAGCCACAATAAAAACACGGACAAGGTGAAAAGGTGTTAATGGAAGAATTGTAATTGATAGACAGTACTGTATTTTAATAATGCATGGTCAGTTTTGTTTCAAGAAAGGAAAAGAAAAAAGCGAGTGTTAAACAGAGGAGACACTAATCTTGGATAAACGCTTACCGGAGATTAGAAAAAAAGGATAATGACGGGCCCAGACGGGGAACCTCGTAATGCCACGAGACGACGGCAGGGGGGATTCGTGCCGACTGTAAGTGAACATGCGTGCATTTCACGGAACGCTCGCGAGTAGTCCCTCGATGGCCAAAAAATAATAATAATAATAATCATGTGACATAAAGTCTAAATCATGTGACACAAACACCCAATCCAATTTGTTGTTCAGCAGAAAGCCAGACTCGCGAAGTAAATGGGGTGACAGGATCGTACTCGTAATTGACGTCATCAAGAGCGACTGACGCTGAAGCTTTCTGTGTACTTTTGTGTAGTGATGGGCGGAGTGAAGCCTCATGAAGCATCAACACGTTTGAAGCAATTGTGTCGGAAATCGTATCGAAGCTTCGAAGCATTTGACACTCACCTCTCTAGGGACACCTCCTGGCCATTTGTATTAACAGCACATTTTAACAGTAAACTCTTAGAGCATTGTGGATGAATACCGAATCTCTATGAAGTTGTGATATACACCTTTGAAGTCAAAAATTATAATTGGCAATTGTAAATCGACATACGCTTAGCAAGTAATTATTCTGCAGTAATCGGATCAACGTTGACTAGTTACGTTAGGCGCCAGCACGGATTACCGTTGTTTAGAAGTAAATGTATGCGTAACGGTGGCTCGAACAATTACGCCAGTCGGACAGCGCCAGGTCTCGTGTTCAATAACAAACCTGGTCAGCATCTGTCTGGGGATTGCAGATTGCCGTTGCCTGATGCGTTTGATTGATAGTTCCGATTATGCGGCAATGCTCCTTGAAAACCTGGTTGGTGTTAGACTTCTAATCGGGAATTTAATCTGTATAATGTACATTCATATTCTAATTCCAATGTAAAACCAGCATATATCAGTATTTGAATTAAACTCTTCAACCAAACTAGACTACACCTCGTGGAAATGCGATTGGTCCATCACTAACTGTCACTAAATTTTGCAATAACTATACTGATACGAACTGGCGCTACACATCCACATCATCACGTGCATTGGAAATGAGACGCTGAGCTTTTGACGCACAAATGTTTCAAAACGACACCTTGAAGCTTGTTTAAAAGTGCACGTGAGATGATGAAGGGGAGGTAAAGCCAAATGTCACTGAGATATGTCGTGTGTTACTTTTCTCAGCACTGTCAATTACTTCACCCCATGTTAGCCTTGTTAATGACGACGCTGTAGACTCTTCATCGACTGATACAGACGCCGACATGAAGATCTACTAATGCACTGGAAACAAAGAGCAGGCAGCTATCCATATTTATAGTAATTTCAAAAAAAATCTGTCTTTGCCAGAAACATTTATTCTTGTTTACCGTAAGAGCAGCCCATACTAATCATTTATCTCGAAGCATGCGCAAATAAGCACTGATACACGTATATCACCTTAACGTTCAAAGTACAAGACCTGCAGTTTACATATTGTAACATAATATAGCTAATACAACTAATGAAACCCTCTACGTTAGCTAGATCTACAATTTCATCATACACATGAAACAAGACACATATTTTCATTAGATACATCTTTATCACACTGCTGCCTCACAATAAGGAGACCCGGGTTAATTTCCCGGCTCCTCCCTGCGTGGTGTTTGCATGTTTTCCTCGTGTTTGCGTGGGTTTCCTTCGGGTGCTCCGGTTTCTTCCCACAGTCCAAAGACATGCAGGTTAGGTGCATTGGAGATCCTAACATGTCCCTAGTGTGTGCTTGGTGTATGTGTGTGTCCTGCGGTGGGCTGGCATGCTGCCGGGGATTTGTTCCTGCCTTGCGCTCTGTGCTGGCTGGGATTGGCTCCAGCAGACCCCCGTGACCCTGTGTTTAGATATAGCAGGTTGGACAATGACTGACTGGCTGACAGACATATTGAACATTAATGCAGTAATTATAGCAGTAATAATGAACCTGAGGAAGAAAAGGAATATTTATGAGAAGGGACAGAAACAGTGATATCGTAGCAAACAGTATAAAAACAACATATAACACAGTAAATAGAACATATAGAATATCAAACAAGATATTACACTTCACCAGCAACCACCCGGTATCTCATAAACGGAGCTGTGTTAAAACTCTATTCAGAAGAGTCCACACCCACTGTAATACGAAGGAAACAAAAATGAATGAATAACTTCAAACGGATACTCAAAAACATTCATTAATCGGAGCTTACACAGAAGACGCCAAAAAACTCAGCAAACAATTGAACTGAATCAGAACCCCCCACCCCACCTGGCACTCACTCCCTCATCACCACAATGTGTCAGAAGGTACAGCGGGCATCCTGGCCAAGTCAGGTGTCAGAATAGTGCACAAACCCACGAACAATCTGCGCACGGTCCTCTTTAATGCTAAAAACAAGAAATCGATAGCAGAAACACGAAACGCAGTTTATAGTATTCCACGCAGTTCTTGCTCAGCAGTATACATAGGACAAACTTCAAAAAGAATCGCAACACGTATACAGGAACATCGCAACGCCATCAGAAGAAAGGACTCACTTTCATTGATCTACACGCATACTAAATCAACAGGACATACATTTAACTGGGACAAGTCAAATTTAAGGCCAGTACTAAAAGAGACAGAGAGCTGGCCGAATCTTGGTTATCAAATGAGAACGCCATCAACAGATACTTGGACGTAAATCCAGCATATGTAAACTTAATAATAATTCATTACATTTATATAGCGCTTTTCTCAGTACTCAAAGTGCTATCCACACAGGGAGGAACCGGGAAGCGAACCCACAATCTTCCACAGTCTCCTTACTGCAAAGCAGCAGCACTACCACTGCGCCACCTGTAAGGACACACAAGAAGAACACGTTCATAATAAATAAACTGTACACCCAATCCCCCCCCCCCCCAAATCACACTGATTTAGCCACACCCCCATCCACATAATGTTTTGCTATATATTGCCTTTGATTCTTGCAAGTCTAAGCATTATCCTCTGATGAAGACCCCTGGCAGGGGTTGAAAGCTCAGGAATAAAAACTACTTTATGATACATTTTTTCTCCCTTTGTGGATCTCCAGCTGCAAATATATATATATATATATATATATATATATATATATATATATATATATATATATATATATATATATATATATACAGTAATCCCTCACCTATCGCGGGGGTTACGTTCCGCGAAGTAGCGACCTATATTTATTTTATTATTTATACATATTTCTAAGGCTTTATTAAACCCTTCCCATACTCTTACAAACCTTTCTCACTCTCTTGTTAACCTTTCCCACGCTTTTATAAACACTTCCTATGCTCTTAAATACTTTCTACATTGTTAAACACCTCAGACCAACACTGCACGCAGCGATCAGACGTCAATGTGTCTGCAGTCGCTTTGTGAAGGGGGGCAGCTGAACTCACGCTGAGCAGAAATGGACTTTGTGCTGCTTCTGCCAAAATGACTGCTTGTCGCTCTGCGCGAGGAGTGTGTGTGTGCGTGTGTGTGTGTGTGTGTGTGTGTGTGTGAGAGAGCTGAACGCACCTTCGCTCAAACCCCCCTCCCCGGAGGAGCCGCACGCTCCTGCCACTTCGCATTGTCAAGGGGGTGGGGAGCAGAATGAACGCTAAGGAGAAGTGGACTTTGTGCTGGCTTTGTGCTGCTTGTCGCTCTGCGTGTCAATAATTTAAAAGCCTGTACATCACCAATTTTCCTGTCTCACTGTCTTGTCTTGCGTGAAGTTAAAATGTTTTATAATAGTGAGATGTTACTCATATCCTTAGCCCGACATTCACATATCATATGTGTTAACAAAGTGTGTTTTATAAGTTTACATGTGTTTAAAGCATGTGGGATGGGTATTTTAAGGCTTAAACTATAAAAATGTTTATTTATATGGTCTTTCTATATCGCGGATTTTCTCCTGTTGCTGATGGGTCTGGAACATAACTTCCGCGATAGGCGGGCAATCACTTGTATTTAAAAACCCGCGAAGTCGTGAATCCGCGAAAAGTGAACCGCGAAGTAGCGGTACAATCATATATATGTTGATTTCTATATTCAGTGAATACACGCATAACACTGTTCACTATAGAAGTGAGGCAGTGCAACACAGAGACTGGAATATTTATGAGAACAGCCAGAGTATTATGGTGAAGGAAGTGTTTTGAACCATATTAGTACAGCTGTTCTTATGCATTCTAATAGTCAGCATTTTAATATGCAAAATTTGTCATTTTATATTTTGACACTAAGTAATCTACTGCACAATAATTTCAGTTGTGTTGATGATCCAGAAAGATTTGTTTCACCAATCACAACTCTGTTGAAATTTTGTAACCTGGTGGTGGAATATGCAGTGTAATGTAATTAATATAACTTCCTAACTCTCGGGTCGAAGCAGTAAGCTGACATGAGGAGTGGAAATGTCCCGCCCCCATGCATTGCGGTTCGATACACTGAGCAGACATGCGTAGTACTGAGATTGCATCCTGATGGGGTGCTGAAGCCTCAGACATGCTGAGTACTGAGATCGTGACGCGACTCCGAAGCCTCTGCCATGCGCACTAGGTTAACTGAGGCTTCGAAGCGTCGAGCAGATTTGAAGCCTCAGACATGCGCACTGGGGTAACTGAGGCTTCGAAGCGTCGAGCAGATTTGAAGCCTCAGACATGCGCACTGGGGTAACTGAGGCTTCGAAGCGTCGAGCTGATTTGAAGCCTCAGACATGCGCACTGGGGTAACTGAGGCTTCGAAGCGTCGAGCAGATTTGAAGCCTCAGACATGCGCACTGGGGTAACTGAGGCTTCGAAGCGTCGAGCAGATTTGAAGCCTCAGACATGCGCACTGGGGTAACTGAGGCTTCGAAGCGTCGAGCAGATTTGAAGCCTCAGACATGCGCACTGGGGTAACTGAGGCTTCGAAGCGTCGAGCTGATTTGAAGCCTCAGACATGCGCACTGGGGTAACTGAGGCTTCGAAGCGTCGAGCAGATTTGAAGCCTCAGACATGCGCACTGGGGTAACTGAGGCTTCGAAGCGTCGAGCAGATTTGAAGCCTCAGACATGCGCACTGGGGTAACTGAGGCTTCGAAGCGTCGAGCAGATTTGAAGCCTCAGACATGCGCACTGGGGTAACAGGCTTCGAAGCGTCGAGCAGATTTGAAGCCTCAGACATGCGTAGTACTACTGAGATTGCGTCATGACGGGCTTCAAACGGGGATTTGAAGCCTCAGACATGCGTAGTACTGAGCTCATGACGGAGCTCTGAAGCTTCAGACATGCGTAGTACTGAGCTCATGACGGAGCTCTGAAGCTTCAGACATGCGTAGTACTGAGATTGGATCATGATAGGGCTTCAAAGTCTGGAGCAGACATGGTCACTGGTTACTGAATCTTTGTGAAGCCTCAGCACACTCAAAGGCATTGACCTCTATATTCTGAGAGTCTATCTGACACTTAACTCTCTAGTTATATTTTGTAATTCGTATTGACATTACACACTTCACTTAATATAGTTAAACTACAATTCAGGTAGTTGCTGAGAAGTAATTATTGTTCTTGTGGATTGCTGTGATTTCCTTTGTCTGATACATAGTGTCAAAGATATATTGTCATATATTAACTTTATATATATAAAAAGATTAGGTAAATCGTGCAACCTTTTTATGGAACACTTAATTTTGTTCAAAACCGTACGTCATATAGTATACATCTATAAATATAATTTTTTTGTCTTCATTAGGAGAATACAACAATGATACTCTCGTGTCAATTAAACCAATTTAACGTGCATATGTCAAGCAACATATTTCCACATCCGCCGCAGTAAGAACAGTAGTAGTAGTTCAGTTGTGCGAAGCTCGTTAATTATCCTGATTAGGTGGCTCAATGGTATCGCAACTGTTTCTCGGTAAAAACACCAGCGGTTCGCGTCGTCGATCCTCCACTTGATAAAGGTTTTTTTCAATTCCTCCATTTAACAATATTTTCAGCTTGGACGGATAGCGAGCGAATCGAGCTGTCAAGGGAAGATTGGGCCGCCATAGACGGGCGGGGGCACACGTCCCTAATTATATTGTGTATGTAAAGAGTTTCACTGTAAAACGTAATAAGCTTCATATTTGTGTGTTTGGAGACCCTGGTGTCGTACTGAATTTGTATTGTAGAAAAACAAACTGCTGTGCAGCATGCCTAAATGTGTCTTTTCGTTTCTGATCGCTATACGGCACTACCAATTTAAGACAATTCGCTATAAACAGTTTCAGCCAATCAGCGCCTTCTAAACATGCAGAATGACAGTGTGAACCTTTATTGTAGCGGCGCAGCATCTTCGTTTCAGTCCGTCATTGTCCTGTTAGACTATTTACTGTTAAGTGCTGCTTGAGGTAGCGTTTATAGTACAACAGGTAGCCTACGTAGTTCTTAAATTGATATTGAAATGCACATACAAGTCTCCTAAATTATTTATTGAAATGCCTACATTTACAGTGTCCATTTTAGGAAGTCGTAGTTTTTACTTGTTCCCGTTATTAGGGATTACAATTTCTCAGTGTCATATATTATTCGTTACTACTCGCGAGTCCCGCATCATTGAGATTCTGATTTATATTCGGTATAAGCAATTTTTTTAAAAGGAGCGTTAATTGAACTGACTATAGCAGACTTGTCATCTTCTTAAAATGACTTTATTGATTTGATGTTGACAATCATAAGGTCAAAAACCAAGGAGGCGATGAGTTTGCACGGACTGTGCTGTTTCTTTTTTTTTGTGACATCGCATCAGTAGAGAGTGCGTCAAATTAACAATGCATTCTGTCCTAAATGGCAGCGCATACGCTTTTTTATATTTCCTAAAGGCCAATGTGTCTCAGTTTGCTCATTAATATATTTTGACAGTGTATTTTAGTGAGAATGATTATAAACATATTACCCATGTTCATTTCCCATGTAGATATGTAACGTTTGGTGAGAATAAATAAAAAGTAACAACACATATAATAGTTATGTTGCATTGTTTATGATTAACAAAATTCATAGTTTATCTGAAGTGTTCTACTTATACAGTTGATTTATTCCACTTCTGAAGGTGTACATTGTCGGTATTCTCCATTGCAATTGCCCCAGAGTGTAAGGTGTGCCAGTGCAACTGAAGGGTGGCAGACGAGCTTACGTAATGAGTGACAAGGCACATCCTCACCCTGATGCCGAGGCTCTTGTCATGAATATTCCCATCTTGTGCTTTTTCTCGTTCCTGCCAGTTTACTATTATTATTGGACACGTATGTAGAGGGAATGTGTGTCTTATTTTATGTCTATGAAAGGAAGGACAGTAAAGCCTTGAATAAAACTGAGTGTTGATGCTTTGGGTGACACGACAGGTGAGGAGCAGGGAACGTTAAATGTGACAGTGACTGCGGGGGATTGTGGGACTGGAAGATGGTTTAAGAATACAGAAACGACAAAAGCTTAGTCTTTCAATATTTTTATTTACATCAATGACTTACTCCGTTGTGCTGCAGTTCGGAAGATTACTTATTTACCCCCCGGCGCAGCCTTTGATAAGATGCATTCAGAAGGAAAGGATGTTACTGACAAAGTCAGGTGCTTTTTTGAAAGTTTGGCTCCAGATGTGCTTATCCAGCTGCTCCTTCTTGTCAGTACTTGAGTGATCTTTATGTTCACCTCTGGATGAATTCGCAAAGTTTCTTTACAACGTTTTTGTCTCATTAACGCAGAACTCCCGAAACTTTCCTAAAATTGCAGAAGACAGTTGTGATTAGTTATGCAGCACACGCTTTTACACACATTGCTTTTTGGAAATCAATAATACAAATCAGCTACAGATCTGGGAATCACTGAATAGTAAAAACGTTTAATGAGAGTGTCTTGCGCATATACTGGTGTAATGACCACGTCGGCTTTAGTGAAGCGTTTCTTAGCCTCTCTGATATGATCGACATGGCGTAGAGTAGATTCTGGATTGTTATAATACGTGCTACCTTACGCAAAATATGCTCATTAATTTGTTACAGATTCTAGGTGGACACGATTCCACACCAAGGAAAAAGGTGCCCCATGTAAATCGTTCATAATGTCTCCAAAATATATTTGTTAACTTTCAGACAAGTACTACTTAACTGTTTTATACAAAATCCTTATTTCAACATATGCGAGCCTAAATTAGGATTTGATTTCGGGTTAGCGAACCTTATCGCTGTAGCAAGAACAACTGCTTTTACGCTTTGAGCCAAAGCACTTTAACAGACTAGTGAATGACCAAATCGACTGCTGACTGCGCAGATATCAATGACGTCATTACGCAAGCGTGACTCAAAATCACGTGACGGGCGCATTTGAAGCAAGCCTCGAAGCGGCGCTTCGATCTCCAGTGCTTCGAAAGCTCGACACAGTGTCGAAACCTGAGTATCGAGCGGCCCATCACTACTTTTGTGGCACTCCGGCGCGAACATTTAACAAAAACACATTACTGGAGGGCAGGCGTCCTGGGTCGGCTTCTGTTCTTTTGGGGTTAGCTATGTGCATTGAGTCAACGGGGCGAGCGGATTGAAGAGAGGCACAGTACGATATAGGACCTGGGTAAGTAGCCCGAGTTTGAACGCTTTACTTTGTGGATAGCGGCTTTTCCAAAGTTAGGCCAGCATCGCCCGTTTGCTCTCTGACTTTTATGTTTTGCTTGTGCCTCAGCCGAAGCGCTTTGTGTGACTGTCTGGAGAGAAGAGACATTTTAGAGAGGGGTCTCGGCGCTCTCCATTCTTTTCTTTTTTACACTCTCTGGTTTTCTCTCACACCTTTAAAGACTTGTTGGTTAACGTTTAACGATTTCAGATTGCCCCTACCCCCATCCACCCACCACCCCGTGTCCCTGCAAGGGGCTCAGGTGGCCTGTTTTTTGCTTGGCACATGGACCTGCTGGAATAGCCCCCTAACAATTCTGACGTTTATTAAGCAGGTTTCAGACTGGCATGGCTACCCTGTTAATGTCATAGCATATTTTCGAAAATCTCAGCCTTGCACTTAATGGTAAATAAACATGAATTTATTATCGACTATCATAATTTCCGCTTACAACATTTTATATGACATACCAGTTAAAGAGGAAATCGGATATCTTAATAGTGTTATTAATAATAAATATCTGAACAATGATTAAGTAAGACAATTTAAATAGTTGATTACTGAGAGACATCTTAATGTTTGACAGAAGTGTATTAAGAAAACCAGAATATGTCTTGATTTATCTCCCAAGATCCTTTATATTTTTGTCTATTGAGTTAATCAAAAAAGAACACAAGCTCACCCTAAACTTAGAAGGAAGTGTGCATTATTTGTAAAGAGTGAATTGGGTTAGCATTATAAATCTTACATTCGAGTTTACATGTGACTAGTGACATCATTTTGGGGCTTTAACCCCTGATCTGAGACATCCCGCCTCCATCTATACCAAATGCTGATATGCATAAACAACTCGTGTGAAACTCCACTGGGGACATGTACACCTAAACCTAAACTCCAAGGGGACTCCCACGACTATAACATTAACATAGTGGGGGGCTAAGTTCCTAATATCAATTCCCCTGCAGTTAACTTTGATTTTGCACATGAAAATGTTTATTTCCTTCAGAAAAAAGGACTGTTTTTGGTTCGTAATTATTTAGGTGGTGCTAATGCAGGAGGGATTGAATTTTCAAAGAAGTAAAGACATCCCAAGTTAAATTGGATAGGTAATCCCAATGACAAGGATTGATTTAGCCTTCATTTACATAACTTTAGAGAGTGAAGGACAGTAATGGAGAGCATCTGTGACCACCATTCATGTAATGTGACATTTTCAGCAACTTTAATTCATGTACTATCACAGGGTGCACAAATCCGGTCTTGGGAGTCCGCAGTGGGTGCAGGTTTTCATTTCATGCAATTTCATAATTAGAAGCCAGGCCTGGCAGATAATGAAACGTAATATTTGACAATGTAATGTGTTTGCGGTTTCATTTTTCCAAAATAAATCGTTATGACCTTGTACATTTTTCATTTTCCGAGAACATTATCCATATGTGTTGTGGTCCAGAACAGATTTGCACCTCTTTGTCCTACCCTTCTCTCACATTTATTTCAAAACAGTCTATTAACACACATACTGCATGATGCATATGCAGGTTTAAATGGAATCACATTAGCTGGAGAGCTGGTGGTCCTTTGTCACTGGTGCTTCATTATTAACCGATGGCAGGTTAAGAAAACAAGCAACGATTACAATCTTAATGCAGCTGTTTAAAATAGACAGTTATGGGCGTTCAGGGGCAACTGGGCGAAAGGACAACTCGGCGAAAACACAAGTGGGCGACAGGACAACTCGGCAAAAGACAACTCGCCGACATCCTTTACTAGTTAGGTAATGGGTTTCAAGAGATTTTTTAATGATATTTAAATGACAACATAGGGCGCCGGAAAATCCACAGATTCACCTTCTTTATGAAAGTCCATCCATCCATCCATCCATTTTCCAACCCGCTGAATCCGAACACAGGGTCACGGGGATCTGCTGGAGCCAATCCCAGCCAACACAGGGCACAAGGCAGGGAACCAATCCTGGGCAGGGTGCCAACCCACCGCAGGACACACACAAACACACCCACACACCAAGCACACACTAGGGCCAATTTAGAATCGCCAATCCACCTAACCTGCATGTCTTTGGACTGTGGGAGGAAACCGGAGCGCCCGGAGGAAACCCACGCAGACACGGGGAGAACATGCAAACTCCACACAGGGAGGACCCGGGAAGCGAACCCAGGTCCCCAGGTCTCCCAACTGTGAGGCAGCAGCGCTACCCACTGCGCCACCGTGCCGCCCCCTTTATGAAAGTCCCAATACGTAAAGATATTCCTTAAGCTGTACTCCCAGGTCACCTTTTGTATTCTAAATATTGTTATCATACGATTATAATCAATACAATTTATATAAAGGATTAACAATTTTGGTTGCAGAAGATAATGTAAGATAAAGTTTGTTCCATCTGCAGAATAAAGTTTGTTCGTCAATTATATAAATTTTATTTTCAACATTTTAAATCAGGTTGTCATTTAAATATAATTAAAAAATCTCTTTGAACCTAACTGGTAAAGAATGTTGCCGAGTTGTCCTTTTGCCGAGTTGTCCTTTTGCCGAGTTGTCCTTTCGCCAAGTTGTCACCGAACCAGTTAAGGGTTCTGAGTTGTATCAAGTGACTTAACTGAATCTGAGTCCAAAGACGTATAACTTTAGTAGTAAATAAATGCTTTCTAATTAAAAATTTGGTTTAAACAAAAAGTCCTTAATGCAGTTAATGTGGACCCCCAAGACCAGAGTTGAATACCCCTGTGCTATGTGATAGATGGGATATCTGAGTTTCCCAGCTGGAAATTGTATGAGAACACACCCTCAAAGTGGGAGCTCTGAATTGGACAATTCGTAGAAAACTTTGCTACCCAAATTCTCAGAGTAATGATCGAACACCATCCCTTCATCTTTATTAAGAATATGAAATAAACTAAATAACATGGGCAGCCAAAAATGTCATCTTTGTGTTCCCATTGTATGTAGAGAAACATGATAATTTTTCTACATTTACTCTCCCTTTTAAAATTTTATACAGTAAATATAAAGGTCATCTTTGAATGCTTTTTTTTCTGTGGACCCAGTAGCAAATCAACATCAACTTTGCACTATTCCAAAAGATCTAACCGGAAATGTATGTGAAAGCAATAAAGTGGGAAGGTGAAACATCACAAATATGAACCCTGGAAACTTGGATAGTATTGACCCTTCCATCTGTTGCATTCCTGTATACATCTCATATCACTAACCATGTCAAAAGGATCACCACAGACTCTGCTCGCCCAGCTCATCACTTATTCCAAAAACTCTTCTTTGGTAAACGCTTCAGGTCAGTTAAAACTAAAACTAATGGACATCTCAATAGTTTCTTTCCCAGAGCCACAGCCCTCTCAGACCAGTAACCTAGCCTGACTTCTTTGAATATTTATGCAGTCTGTCAGATACTGTATGAATGTGTGTGTATGTGCACAGTATATGTATGCGTGTGCATACACGCTCACACTTGCACATCTCCTTTATATAATTGTACTATTCTACAAGTTTGTATGACATTTTTCTTTTTAACTTGTGCTATTTATGTTATTTATAGGTGATGTTGTGTTCTGTTATAAGCAGCTCCAAATCTACCAAGTCAAATTCAAGTACATTAAGCACTGGCAAATAAAATTGATTTTGATTCTGAACACTTCACACATTCCACAACAAAAATTAAATGGGCTTGTGTTTGCGTGAGAGTTGACAACAAACAAGTGCTTGGCTGGAAATAACACATTTTATTGGCTGTCAGAATGTGGTGAGCTTGTGTAATACTAAAGAAACTGTGCTGAAAAGTCATGAGGCAGTTGTGTAGTCCATCATTCCCTGCCTAGTCCTCAAGCCAGCAAGATCTAGCAGCTGCAGACATTTGTGTGACGTGCTGTCCAACTTGAAGTTATGTGGCATGATACCAGCTTTGCATGTGTAATCAATTTGGTAGCTTGCCATATTACACTTTTAATTTTAAAAATTGTAATAGTAGATATTGATGGGGTCAGAATAAAGAGAGATGGCTTCCTTCCAGCCTCTTGTACCATCCTTTTGACTTTTCTCTTTTACAGTTTTCATCTCCTCCATTGTCAACTGGCCATAGTTCAACAATTAATTAATGGACAGATATTGTTGGCTTCTGTTTGTTAATCAGTTTCTATTTTGTTTTCTGTTTGTCTTAATAAATCTTTATATGTACTAATCCTGTTAGTTTAGAAGTGTGCTATACAAACATAAGTTGTATTGCATAATAGGAAGTGTTTAACTAAACAACTTAAGTTTCTTTTACTGCTGGTAATTTAACAGAAGCATCATGAATTACTGTGAACTTGTTGTCATGTGGTTTCTGTAAAATGTTTGACTTAAGATATAATAGAGAAGGTCTTGTAACAAGTTGAAGTCTGTTTTTAATTATATCTTTTTCTTTCCACAGTGGGGAAGAGGTTACTGCCGTTTCCTGTGGTGATTAAATGGAGGGAATGGAAGAGATGTGCCAAGTAAACATGAATAACGTGGAGATTATCACTGTGAATATTAAAGAGGAAGACTGTGAATGGGAGACTGCCCACCCTGAACAGGAGAGTCTCTGCATTAAAAGTGAAGATAAAGAAATGCCATTAATGAGCATCAAAGAAGAGTCCACAGAGAATTTGTTAATTGAATTGCAGGAGTGTGAATTTACTAGGGGTATCAAGGAAGAAGACCTCCATTCACAGTCTGTCCTTCAGCCTGGTCATCAAGATGGACACTTTTCAGTTCAGGAATATTCGGCCAAAGTGAAGTCTGAGTCAATATCTGACAAAGAGAAGCCTGAGGAAGTGTTAACAAGAAGAACATCGCAAGATGCACCATCATCTTCTAATCTGTCTGCAGAAAGTAAGTGTAAAATTTAAAAATAAGGTAAGTTTTGAGGGGTTCATTGATATTTGTCTGACAGGTGGGTCTTGTGTTTTCTGCATTAATCTTGGAAATGTAGTGATAAGAACACTCTAGACGAGAACAGGCCATTCAGCCCAACAAAGCTCACCAGTCCTATCCACTTATTTCTTCCAAAAAAAAAAAACATCAAGTCGAGTTTTGAAAGTCTCTAAAGTCCTACGGTCTACCATACAACTTGGTAGCTTATTCTACTGTCTATTGTTCTTTGTGTAAAGAAAAACTTCCTAATGTTTGTGCAAAATGTACCCTTAACAAGTTTCCAACTGTGTCCCCGTGTTCTTGATGACCTCATTTTAAAATAACATTCTCAATCCACTGGACTAATTCCCTTCATAATTTTAAACACTTCAATCATGTTTCCTCTTCATCTTCTTTTGTTTAAACTGTAAAGGCTCAGCTCTTTTAATCTTTCCTCATAACTCATCCCCTGTACCCCTGGAATCAGCCTAGTCGCTCTTCTCTGGACCTTTTCTAGCTTTGCTATGTCCGTTTTGTAGCCTGGATACCAAAACTGCACCCAGTACTCCAGATGAGGCCTCACCAGTGTGTTATAAAGCTTGAGCAGAACCTCCTGTGACTTGTACTCCACACATTAAGGCGCTATATAACCCGACATTCTGTTAGCCTTCTTAATGGCTTCTGAACACTGTCTGGAAGTCGATAGCTTAGAGTCCACTATGACTCCTAAATCCTTCTCATGAGGTGTACTCTCGATTTTCTGACCGCCCTTTGTGTATTCTAACCTAACATTGTTTACATCCTATATGTAATACTTAACATTTACTGACATTACATTTCATGATTAATTCTAAAAAGTGGAAAAGTTTTGTTTTATTGAATCGCTAAAGTTACTAGTGTAATTTTAACATCTGAACTAGAACTGTTACAAGTATTTGGTAATTTCAATAAATTTGAACGTAATATTTCTAATCAGAAATACGCTCTTGAATGATCATTTCCCTAACATTAATACGGTGGTATTTGCAACAGTTTATTACAATGGCATTTAGGTAAGTTAGTTAACATGTTAACAGAGCTGTTTTTTGAAAAATACATATAAAATATTTGTATTTATCTAATGATTTATTTACTCTGGAGCAGAGGTGTCAAACTCCGATTCTGGAGAGTCACAGTGGCTGCAGACTTTAATTCCAGCCACTTTCTTATTAACCAATGACTGCTCCTAATGGAACACACTTCTTTTGCTTTCATTTTAATATTGACACTTGAAGCTCTTATTTTTTTTTCCTTAACCAGCAGCAAGACATTTAATGAGATGCAAAGCAAACAAACAGATGACTTAGTATCTTTGCTGTCTAAGACTCGGTTCCTGAACAGCCACCATTTTTGCTCCTTCCTGTTTCTCAAGTAGATGCCAATTTTTTTGTGGTTAATGAACCCCATTCTTTAAATTTGTGGGTTGCTAATGCCATCATTCTGCCACACCAGAGATTTTCAGAACTGTTAATTCCGTTTTTCTGTGTGCATTACAAAAATAGTTTGTGGCTCAGAGCAGGTCAATATTTTTCAGACTTTGTTTCTTTTCAATAATTTTAATTGAAGCAGAAATTGCATGATGGAAGTGGATTATGTTAGCAGGTTACATATTGACTTGGAAAAAAAAATGTCAATAAATACAAAGACAAAACAATGTTTTTGCTTAATTAGCAGTAGTAGTTATTTACTAATGAAGAAAGGGGCAGAGCCAAAATCTATAGCCACTCTGAATTGTTTCTGAGTTTTCAGTGTTACACGTGCAGTAGAGCTGTCAGACTGAACATCAATAATTCAATTCAAATTTATTTAGAAAATGTCTTATTTGAAGGCAAATGCTAACATTTGACTGTAAAAGAAAGGCTGGTCGTTTTAACCACACAAATTTTGACATTGGGTTACTCCAGGCACTGTCTGGCGCTCCCAATATCTATGCAGAAGGACGAAGGTCCAAATCTTTAGAGTCCTGGTGCTTCCTGTCTTGCTGTATGGTTGCAAGACATGGACGCTATCCAGTGACCTGAGACGAAGACTGGACTCCTTTGGTACTGTGTCTCTCCGGAAAACCTTTGGGTACCGTTGGTTTGACTTTGTGTCGAATGATCGGTTGCTCATGGAGTCCTGAGTGAGGCACATTACCTGCATTGTGAGGGAGCATCAGTTACGACACTACGGCCATGTGGTGCATTCCCCTGAGGGTGATCCAGCTCGTAAGATCCTCATTGTTGGGGACCCGAGTGGCTGGACCAGGCCAAGGGGTTGCCCACGTAACACCTGGCTGCGGCAGAGGCCATTTCTGGAGGGTGGGACTGGACCTCGTGTCTGCCTGGGGGGTTGCCAACTGGGATCCCGAGTTGTTTCGTCATGTAGTGGGTGCAGCAACGCACTGTACCAGTGCATGCTCCCCAACTTG